>NW_027186296.1:15241818-15488514 GCF_028583685.1 Petaurus breviceps papuanus | reverse complement strand
ATCTATCTATCTATCTATCTATCTATCTATCTATCTATCTATCTATCTATCTATCATCTATCATCTATCTGTCTGTCTGTCTGTCTAGTTAAATACCCTATCTCCCACCTTTCTTGACATGTAGAAGGCACTCAATAAATGTTTATTAACTAACTGACTAATATACTTCCACCAAAGAAAGAACCTTCAAGACAGTTTTAAAAATTTCAATGAGTTATAAAATGGACAAAAAGCTAAACTCCCAGAGAAATACAATGGAACAAAAATGTAGAGATTGAAAAATAAATAACACAATAATTTAAAAACCCAAATAATAACTGGCACCCAACCATTGGGGAGAAAACAAATTGTGGTTAATGAATTGAATGGAATATTATTGTGCTCTAAGAAGTAATAATTATGAAGAATTCAGAGAAGTAACATATACAACTACTATAGTGTAAGTATAAAGGACAATATAATCAAAGTGAAAATTAATTATATTGACAAAACTTAGCCTAAGAAAACATGAGAAAATGCTTTCTAACATGATTGATGTGTTAGATAGTTTTGCTATACTGTTTTCTTTATTATTCTGTGTTAGAAAAGGGAAGGTCTACTTAGTAGGAGAGGGGAAGGCATATGTTCAGAAATGAATATGACATAATAACAGAGGGCATCAATAAAACTTAAAAATAAGTAGCAAATGTCAGAGATTTGAACCAAGGTACTCATTCCAGAGCCAGTACTCTTTCCAATGTATTAAGCTGAGCTCCTATTAATAGAAAAGGCATCAATAAGGCTTAAAAATTAAAAAAAAACAACCCAGTTATGCTTTTAAGAGGGTCATATGCTCATAGCTGGGAATATTAATATTTCTCATGACTGGAGCTCAAATTCATGGTCTAAATAAACAATGAGGAAGAAAGTTAAAAAAAAAAAAAGAAAATAGCCCAACTGGGAGAAGGCTTGAGATCTCTATAAAACAAAGTAATGGAACTAGAGAAAGGAATTTACATGAGATGATCTGAGGATTATTGATTTCTGAGAAATACATGAAGTCATGAAGAGTTTGGATACAATATTTCAGGAAACCTTGCTATTAAATTACCTGGAAATATTGGAAACAATGGACAAAATTCAGATCAATAGAATCCATAGGCTGTTCTCAGAAAGGAACTCAAAGTTTATCTTTTCCAGAAATAGAGTCACCAAGCCCAAAAGATTCATTGTCAAAGAGGGAATCATATTAGTAGGTAGGAGAAACCAATTTATTTTGCAAAAGTATCGCTTTGAATAGAGTAAAAAAGAAGCGAATGAAAAGTGACAGATTAAAAAAAAACATTATTCTGCACCACCAAATTTCTGTCTTATAAAACTAAAAATGTCTCTTTAAGAGATAAAGCATCATTCTTCAACATTGTCATAGCTTTCATTCTTTCCTTTAGGTTCGGAGAAAAAGAAGGCTGCGCAGAATTTTTAATATACGGATCATTCTCATTATTGTTGTTCAGTTATGTCCAACTCTTTATGACCCTGTGGATTGTACTGTCTGTGGGGTTTTCCTGGCAAAGATACTGAAGTGGTTTGCCATTTCCTTCTCCAGTGAGTTAAGGCAAACAGAGGTTAAGTGACTTGCCCAAGGTCACACAGCTACTAATTGTCTGAGACCAGATTTGTACTCAGGTGTTCCTTACTCTTTTTTTTTCTTGAATTATTTTATTTCAGAGAATAGTTAAGGTATTTAGTGTTGATTGTCATACAATATTGCAGGTATTGTATCCAATGTTCTACTGGTTCTACTCACTTTGCTTTGCATTAGTGAATGTAATTCTTCGCACTTTTTCTTTTTCAAATCATTCTGGACATGATCTTATAGCACATGTTCCATCTTAATCATATGCCACAATTTAGTCATTTGTCTCTTGATGGGTATCCTGTCAAATTCCAAGTTTTTCTCATGCTTCTCTTGCTTCTTGTATCTGAATGTCAAAATTTCTGTTCAACTCTGGTTTTTTCAGCAAGAATGCTTGAAAGTCGTCTATTCCACTGAATGACCATATTTTCCCCTGAAACATGATACTCAGTTTTGCTGGGTAGGTGACTTGGTTTTAATCCCAGCTCCTTTGACCTCCGGAATATCATATTCCAAGCCCTTCGGTCCCTTGGTGTAGAAGCTGCCAGATCCTGGGTTATCCTGATTGTGTTTCCACAATATTCAAATTGTTTCTTCCTGGCTGCTTGTAATATTCTCTCCTTAATCTCATAATTCCGGAACCTGGCTATAATATTCCTAGTTTTCTTTTTGGGGTCTTTTTCAGGAGGTGATCGGTGTATTCTTTCCACCTCTATTTTGCCCTCTGGTACTAAAACATCAGGGCAGTTTTCTTTGAGAACTTCCTGGAGGATGATTTCTAGTTTCTTACTTTGATTGTGTCCAATAATTTTTAAATTCTCTCTCCTGGATCCGTTTTCCAGGTCAGTGGTTTTTCCCATGAGATATTTCACATTGCCTTCTATTCTTTCATCTGTTTGGATCTGTTTAACCGGCATCTTGATTTCTCATAAAGTCATTAGCTTCCATTTGCTCCAATCTAATTCTGAAGCAATGATTCTCCTCAGTGAGCTTTTGAGATTCTTTTTCCATCTGGCAAATTTGGCTTTTTAAGGCATTCTTCTCCTCATTGCCTTTTTGAGCTTCTTTTGCCATTTGAGTCAGTCTGTTTTTTAAGGTATGATTTTCCTCAGTCAGGCTGTTGACTCTCATTTCATAATTTTCTTGCATTGTTCTCATTTCTCTTCCCAATTTTTCTTCCACTTCTCTTATCTGCTTCTTAAGGTCCTCTATGGTCTGTAACAGCTCATATTTTCCTTTGAAGCTTTTGGTGCAGGAGTTCTGACTTTAATATCCTCCTTCTGTTCCATGCGTTGCTCCTTTTTTGTCCCCAAAATAGGAGTGTAATGTTGGAATCTTCTGTCTGCTTTGTTTCCTTTGCCTGGTCATGTCACCTCCTCAGTCACTTGACCCCTGGGCTTTTTGCCACAGTAGGACTCTGCCGCCAGACAGGGGAGCTTTCATCCCAAACGCTGGGGTTTTCTTAGCTGCCTGAGGTATTAGTTGGGTGCCCTCTCTGAGGTCTCCACACTCTCTAGAAAGCTGGACACACACCCCAGGACCTCCATCCTAGACTGCAATCCAGATCCAAGAAGGTTAAAGCAAGAGTTATTACCCCTCAGACTGGTGCTTGGTCCCCCTACACTCTGCAGGCCAGGAGCTGAAGCTGCCATGTGGCGCTGGCTGGCAGCCAGCCAGCGACTCAGCTGTTTCTCACCCTGGGGGGCAAAAGCCAGGCACTCCCACTTACTGGGTCCTAAAGTCCAGACTGCACTGACCTCTCACTTTGTCCTTCGCATTTATGTGTTGATAAATCTGGAAACAGCCACAGCTGGGGCTGATCTGGAGTCCCTCAGGCCAGCAGCTGGTCAGGCCCGCCCTGGGGCTAAAGCCTTGGCGTGAGGCTGGGCTCGGCTCCCAGAGTGCTGCGCTGGATTCCTGCCAGCCTGCCGGGCTGTCCTCAGCGGGAGGTTAGCTTCTCTGTGTCATTTTGTGTGTTCTGCAGCTCCAAAGTTTATGTAGAGTCCCCTTTTTACATGGATTGGGAAAGGTGGAAGCCAGAGCCTCGGGGAGGTCTTGCTTCTACTCCACCATCTTGGCTCAGCCCCCAGGTGTTCCTTACTCTAGCCCAGTATTCTATCCATTGAGCCATTTAATTGCATCTATCATTGTCATAGCTGAACATTAAAATGGTTTAAAAAAATCTTTAAAGCAAGAAATGAGTAAACAATGACTCTGGGTTCGCGTGTTGTAAAGAAGAGAAATGAGCCATTGTCTCTTTGAAGTCCCACTTTTATGAGGATCATTTAGAAATCAAATACTAGGAACTTTAGAGACAATCTTATTATAGGGGAATAGATAGCAGGAGACCACCTGGAGGAGGGAAGGACATATGGGCAGGGGCAAGAGGTGTGTCTGTGTATGAGTGCGGAGACTTGGATTGCCTTTTTATAAGCAAAATAAGATTTGCAAATAAAAAATAAAGGAGCATAACAGAATATGGTGGTGAGAAAAACAGGTGCTCATTATAACTCTGAGAGTTAAAAGACTGAACTTTACAATAAATAGGAAGCTATTAGAAAAATGGCTCCTAACAACATTCTGCCTATAGGGAACATTCCTAAAGAATAGGGACCCACACAGCTTTAAAGAGATTGTCTGGAATAAAGTTTATGATGTTTCAAATGCATCCAAAAAGAGTAGGAGGCATAGGTACAATCATGATTTTGTTTAAGGCAACAGTAAAAACAGATAACGTCAAGAGAGAGAAATGGAGAAATTGTATTTTGTATCATAGGCATCATTACTAATGAAATTATCGATAGATATGCACATATGTATATATGAGTGTATATGTATATACAATTATATGTATTTGTGTAAATACACACATAAACATACATATGTGTAAATGTACACACACATATGTATATATATATATGTATAAATACCATACCTTCTCCCCCCACACACACATATACCACAAACACAGCTGATGACTTGCTATTTAGTTGTTTCAGTCCTGTCTTCATGACTCCATTTGGAGTTTTCTTGGCAGAGATACTGGAATGGTTTGCCATTTCCTTCTCCAGCTCATTTTACAGATGAGGAACCTGAGGCAAACAGGGTTAAGTGACTTCCCCAGGGTGACACAGCTAGTAAGTGTCTGAGGTTAAATTTGAACTCTTGAAGAGAGATCTATCCTGACTCTAGGCCTGGCACACTGCACTACCTAGCTACTCCACACCTGATGACCATAACTGCTTAAAGGAAAGGGTCATTGAAAAAAAAAATGTCTAGATATTAAAGCAATAACTGTAGAAGACAATACTGTTTGTTTTAAGACTTAACATATTTAATATTTTAAAAGGAAATTACAGGTAAAAAATGGGGGGAAATTGAATTTTATATAGCAATGGAAAATATTGCATGATAATCTTAAAGAATATAATTAAATGTAAGACACTGAACTTTTACAAAACTGATCATAGAATAGGGCATGAGGAGATCAAATGCAAATTGCATCTAATGCAAAAAGGCCAAAGTCTTGGGCACTTCCTTTATAGACCATAAAGCAAAGCAAGTTTTCTTTTCTTTCTGAAGGGCAATCAGGGTTAAGTGACTTGCCCAAGGTCACACGGCTAGTTTTGTGTTAAGTGTCTGAGGCCAGATATGAACTCAGGTCCTCCTGACTCCAGGGCCAGTGCTCTATTCACTGTGCCACATAACCACCCCTTCACCACCTAGCCTCCCCTCAAGTTTTCATTAATAATGGAGAAATGGAGGGGCGGAGCCAAGATGGCGGAGTAGAAGCAAGACCTTCCCGCGGCTCTGGCTTCCACCCTCCCCAATCCATGTAAAAAGGGGACTCTAAACAAACTTTGGAGCTGCAGAACCCACATAATGACACAGAGAAGCTAACCTCCTGCTGAGGACAGCCCGGCAGGCCGGCAGGAATCGGCCAGTGCAGCGCTCTGGGAGCCAAGCCCAGCACTACACCGAGGCTTTAGCCCCAGGGCGGGCCTGACCAGCCACCGGCCGGAGGGACTCCAGATCAGCAGCAGCTGTGGACGTTTCCAGATTTATCAGCACATAGACACAAAGGACAAAGTGAGAGGTCAGTACAGTCTGGACTTTGGGACCAGTAAGTGGGAGTGCGTGGCTTTTACCCCTGGGGCGAGAAACCGCTGAGACGCCAGCACAGCCTGCCAGCGCCACATGGCGGCTTCAGCTCCTGGCCTGCAGAGTGTAGGGGGACCAAGCACCAGTCTGAGGGGTAATCGCTCTTTCTTTAACCTGCTTGGATCTGGATTGAAGTCTAGGGTGGAGGTCCTGGGGTGTGTGTCCAGCTTGCCAGAGCATGTGGAGACCTCAGAGAGGGCACCCATCTAATACCTCCGGCAGCTGAGAAAACCCCAGCGTTTGGGATGAAAACTCCCCTGTCTGGTGGCAGAGTCCTACTGTGGCAAAAAGCCCAAAAGTCAAATAATTGAGTGGCAAAATGAGCAGGCAGAGGAAACAAAGCAAACAGAAGATTCCAATGTTACACTCCTATTTTGGGGATAAGAAGGAGCAAGGCATGGAACAGGAGGAAAACAGTGAAGTCAGTACTCCTGCACCAAAAGCTTCAAAGGAAAATACAAGCTGGTTACAGGCCATAGAGAACCTTAAGAAGCAGATAAGAGAAGAGGAGGAAAAATTGGGAAAAGAAATGAGAACAATGCAAGAAAATTATGAAATGAGAGTCAGCAGCCTGACTGAAGAAAATAATACCTTAAAAAACAGACTGACTCAAATGGCAAAGGAGGCTCAAAAAGGCAATGAGGAGAAGAATGCCTTAAAAAGTCGAATTTGCCAGATGGAAAAAGAATCTCAAAAGCTCACTGAGGAGAATCATTGCTTCAGAATTAGATTGGAGCAAATGGAAGCTAATGACTTTATGAGAAATCAAGATGCTGTCAAACAGATCCAAACAAATGAAAGAATAGAAGGCAATGTGAAATATCTCTTGGGAAAAACCACTGACCTGGAAAATAGATCCAGGAGAGATAATTTAAAAATTATTGGACTACCTGAAAGCCATGACCAAAGTGAGAACCTAGAAATCATCCTCCAGGAAGTTCTCAAAGAAAACTACCCTGATGTTTTAGAAAAAGAGGGCAAAATAGAGGTTGAAAGAATCCACCAATCACCTCCTGAAAAAGATCCCAAAAAGAAAACTCCTAGGAACATTATAGCCAGGTTCTGGAATTCCCAGATTAAGGAGAGAATATTACAAGCAGCCAGGAAGAAGCAATTTGAATATTGTGGAAACACAATCAGGATAACCCAGGATCTGGCAGCTTCTACACTGAGGGATCAAAGGGCCTGGAATGTGATATTCCGGAGGTCAAGGGAGCTGGGATTAAGACCAAGAGTCACCTACCCAGCAAAACTGAGTATCATGTTTCAGGGGAAAATATGGTCATTCAGTGGAATACAGGACTTTCAGGCATTCTTGCTGAAAAAACCAGAGTTGAATAGAAAATTTGACATTCAGATACAAGAAGCAACAGAGGCATGAGAAGGTAAACAGGGAAAAGAAATCATAAGGAACTTATCAAAGTTGAACTATTAACATTCCTACATGGAAAAACAATAATTGTAACTTATGAAACTTTTCTCAGTAGTTGAAGGGATTAGAAATATATATATATGTCTTTATATGAGGGTATGTGGGCATATGAATGCATATGTGAATGTGTGTATATACATTTACAGGTATACATAGATAGAAGGCATGGGACCAATTGAACAGGAAGGGATGATACTTAAAAGGTGAAATTGAGAGGTGAGAGGAGTATAATGAGAGGAGATGGGGAGAGACAGATTGGGGCAACTATCTCATACAGAAGAGGCAGGGGAAAATGGTTGCAATGGAGGGGAAGAATAAGAGGGCAGAAGGGAATGGGTCAACCTTATTCCTATTGAATCTGTCTTGAGGAGGGAGGGAAATACACACTAGATAGGGGATCTCAGCCTCCAGGAGAATGGGGGGGAAGGGGATGAGAGGGGGTATGATGGAAGGGAGAGCAGGCTGAGGGGGGAGGGAAGTTGGAAGCACCCACTTTTGAAAAGGGACAGGATCAAAGTAGAGAATAGAACGGGTGGGAGGGAAATGTAGTCAGTCTTTTACAATATATCTACTATGTTATTGTTTTGCATTAGCCGCACATGTACAACTTATACTGAACTGCTTGTCTCCCCAGTGGGGGTGGGTGGCAGGGGGGGAAGGGAATGAATCTGGGATTGAAAGTTTTAAAATCAAATATATATATATACTATTATTAATACCATCTTACATGTAATTAAGAAATGGGATGTACAGGCACTGAGGCATAGAGATCCACTGGAAAAGTCGAAACGGGTATGGGAGAAAATATGGGAGAGAGCAGATTGGAGGTGGGGATATCCTGTGGGACTGCTGTTTGGGGGGGATGGGTGGGGGAAAAATGGGGAGAAAATTTGTAACTCCAAATCTGATGGAAATGAATGATGTAAATCAGAAGTTAATAAAGCATTAAAAAAATAATGGAAAAATGAATGAAAACACTTAGGGTAGCTTTGTGTGGAGGCACACACCTGTGATACCTGTTACTGAGGAAATCTGAGCCTGGTGGGTCTCTTTAGCTCAGCTCCGAGTTGTAATAGTGCTAAAACTAAATGAATGACCATACAGAGTGCAGTGCGGTAGGTGAACCTACTAGGAGGTGGGGCTGGGAGTCATGGGCACCAGGCTGCCTAGGGGCTGAACTGACCCACTTCAGAAATGTAGCAGGTCATAGCTTCTGTGATAATCAAGAGGGAACAGGAGGGAATTAGAGGGGAGGAGAAAGGAGGGAAAATGCTTAAGATAAATGTGGAAAAGATAAATGTTGAATAATATCTATAAATATTGTTTTAAAAATAATAATAGATAACATACATAGCACTTACTATGTACCAGTTACAGTGCTAAATGCTCTACAAATATTATCTCATTTGATCCTCACAACAAATCTGGGGGCTAAGTGCTATTCTTATCCCCATTTTATAGTCGAGGAAACTGAGGCAAACAGAGGTTAAGTGACTTGCCCAGGGTCAGAAAGCTAAGATGTTTCCAAGGCTAGATTTGAACTCAGGTCTTCCTGACTTTAGGTTCAGGGCTTTATCCACTGTGCTGCTTCTAGGCAGTAAATAATGATAAATAAATAGTAAATATTAACTGTGATTATAATTATTAGAAATTAAAAGTGAGCTCCTTCAGAGCAGGGACTCTCTTTTCCTTTCTTTGTATCCCTAGCACTCAGCACAGTGGCCGGCACATAGTAGGTACTTACTGAGTGCTGGTTTGACTGACTAAGCTGAGCTGAGAGACTCACTAAGGGCAAAAGAAAACTATTGAATGAAGTCAGCTTCAGGGAGCATGAGTGGAGGGAAATGCAAACCTGCGGACTTTACAGAGGTAACCAAGCTTTGGGGACCTGGAGAGAGTCACACCTAGGCAGACTTGAGGGCTCTGTGAAGGGAAAAAAAAGGACTCCCAGTGACCAGGAGTAGCAAGTTACTCTTTTGCCACATATGTTCTCTGCAAATATGCCTCACTGCTTTAAATCTGAGCCCACTGCCTCAAGGATTGTGTGTATTTAAGGGGGAAGAGTACAACACTATTTTTGTTTGTTTTTTTGCAGAGAAGAGTGGAATTGTTTTTGTAACAATTATCCTTTTTATATTTGCTAAGTAAACGCACTTTTTAAAAGTTAATTAAATATGAATCTTGATCAATGGGAAGCTTACCAGTGGGGATCTCTAGTGATTGTCCTAGACACCCCAGCAGCTCTGAGGGTCAGCCCTAGAACCCTTAGAATAGTAGTCAATTACCCTCTGGGGACTCAAACTGCCAAATTGAGTGAGATTTGGGGAAATGGTCTTCAAGAGGATGCTACATATAATGCAACAAATGCCTTCTTAACAACCTTTGTTAGGAGCACTGTATTCCTGGCCAGAAGACTGTCATTTATATGCTTACAGATGTTGTCCAGAAGTCTAAATCCCATTCTCAGACACCACCTTCTTGGTCAGCTGTTCCCCCTCCTCCCCCTTTTATTTTCTTTTTTATCATTCCGTATCCCTTGCCTTCACTGGGTATCAGGGAGAAAAATGGTACCTTGCCTCTATGGTCTTTAATTCTTTCCCAACTCTGTATTCTTTGGCTATGCTTTCAATGTCCCTTCTGACTCTATCTTTCTGTTCACATCAATCAGAAGAAGTGGGTGGAAGTCATCTGTTTTCACAAGTCTTGGAAGGTTCTGTTGTGTCTTATACAAGTGTCCCCAGGAAAACAATTGACCTACCTCTCCACTGTTGGTATCAGGTCAACAAAAAGTTGCTTTAGTAACCTTGAAAAAAAATCACCAGACACCATTATTACTCTTCACTTTTCTCTCTCCTCCTTGCCTTTCCCCTTCCTCCACCCTTCCTTTTCTTCCCTTCTATCCTTCCCTTTTGTCTCCCTCCCCACTGTTCTATTTCCTTCCCCTCTTCTTTTTCTCCCCTCTGCTCTTTCTCAAGTGTACAGTTGTCTTTTTTATTCCATTCATACTTAATGTGACATTTTCCCACTCTCCAATCACCAGACAAAGCTCAATTCCCTTTTGCCATTTCAGATCTAGAAGCACCCCCCCCGCCCCTCCCCAGCCCAGTTTTTGTTGGTTTTTAGTTTGACTTTTTTTTTTCCAGAGAACTCCTTATTGTTGCTAATAACCTAATACTCTATTTTGGGGATGCAGAAAATTTCATTGGAATTTGCAAGAATGAGTGGGAATTCTTTCTAGAGACATTTCTATTTTTTGGCTTTTCTTTCTCCTATTTATCTGATCCAGATCAATTCATTTATCTATAGGGATTTCATTCTGACCGAAATAAATATGTGGGAAGTTTGATGAGCTTGGGAGAAATATCTTGTTGGCCCCACTCCTGAATTTTTATTTTCACACTTGGCCCTTAACACAAGGAAGGGATTTGGCCAAGAAAACCCAACTCTTCCCATTTTTTTTCTTCTGAGAATCCTGCTGTATTTAGGGAGGCATTGGTTCTAGTCCAGCATATGCTCCCTAATTTTCCTCACTGATTCCAACTGAGTTGAGTATGATAGGTGCCAATTTGTGATAGAAAAGTAGTATGAAAAGACATTTTTTTCTATAGTGAAGAGTGTGTGGGGAAGGATCACATCTGTGCAGAACATTTCAAACATAGTCCATGTCAATGACAGATATGAAACAAAGGATTTCACCATGATTCTAGGGCATAGCCACCTCTCATGTAAGGACCTCCATTCCTGTCTGACTAGAAATGTAGGGATCCCACCATTGCTATGTTTGAGTTTAATACAGGAATCCCTGGAGCCTGTGTCCTGACTCTGAAGATGTCATAGACTCTGTGGAAGCCTCTGAAACCACTAGGTAATAATAGCTGTCTATGGTCATCAGTGTTGCAGGGGAGAAATCTCACTGATTTTGTCTTCTGTCCAAGGGAGGCTCTTTACCCAGACCATGTTTAGATTTTGAATTCCCCCTGCTTCTAAAGCCCCAATGTAAAGAGGGAGAGAAACAGGAAGCTAAATGCAGCAATGTTTCTGATCACTGTGAGAGGGCTGACCTATTCTACACCTCGTGTAGAGCCAGGGCAGACATTTCAGAGATGGAGGGGTCAGTACAGGGTGTTTCTGTGGGCATAAAACAAGATGAAGAAAGGGTAGCCTTGTTCTTCATTCATAGCACCCCAAAGTCCCCAAGCAAGTTCTGAATCCTAAGGAAGGGAGTAAGAATTAGAGAGAGCGGGTCATTCACAGAAGAACAAAAATCCTCTAGAAGAATATTTCTGCAGAAGAGAAAGATTTTAAATCTTTGTGAGGGCAAACTTAAGGTAATATAGAGCTCCTGTAATGATTGTCTTACTTTAGTTTTTCAAAAGAGAATCTGGTGAGTTGTATTTTGAGCTCACGTTGCAATCTGTGTGAAGAAATAGATGACTTAAGAGATCATTTACAGAGTTCTTGTGAAATCAAGTCAACCAGTATTTATTAAATGCCTAACTTTGTACCATGCATTGGTACATAAACACCGCTAAGCCCTGGGGATGCCAAGGCAAAACAAAACAACAACAACAAAAAAAAAAACATTCCTTGCCCTCAAGGAGTTTATAATCTAATTTGAAGAGACTGTTCAGATGGATGAAGATCCCATAAAACCCAGAGTGTAAAGAGTGGTTTAATGTCAGTGTCCCTCAGGCCTCTGAGTCAGGGCTAAAATGTACAGGTAAAAGGTAAAAACTGTTTTTTAAAAAATCTGCAGAATTACCATCATCTTGCTTTTTGAACCTCTCTTTTTTCCAGAATCTTCCAGTCCTTATAAAAAAGTAAATGCCTATAGGGCCTCTGAGGTACAATGAGGAACCAAACAATGATACTATGGTAAGACATATGGAGAGAAGGGGATGTTTGACACATTAGACATGGTTCTGGGAAGAAAAAATGGAAGCCAGTAGCAGGCATGAGTTACTACTTGGAGAAAGGTTTTCATATTTATTATGTACTGAGGATATCAACAGTGTATCCAAAGAGCAGGAATTCAACTTGGTTCATGTATAAATTTAGTACATGTATAAATTCAACTTTCCTTGGATTTTAATTCTGTCTCAAGTCCTTGACATTGACCTTACTCTGGATATGTATCCTAGGACATGACTATTAATGAGGGTAGGAATGGGTCCAGTGCTTTTTGTACAACCCTGTGAAGGTAGTTCCTTTATTTATTGTTATCCTCATTTTACATACGAGGAAACTGAGACTCAGAGAGGTCAAGTGATTTACTCATGATCACACAGCCAGGTAGTATTACAGCCAGAACTTATAAAATCCTTTCCTTCTCTCCTGCAGGGGTCACTCTTCACTAAGGCTCCTTGCTGAATATCTTCAGGGCTAATTAAAGTTCTGTAAAGCCTCACCAATATTTCTTCCTCCTCCTCTTCCTTCTTCTCTTCCTCCTCCTGCATTGCTTCCTTCTGACTCAATTGGAGAGAGACATTCATACTTTGTAATAGGGCATTAACATGCTAATACTGAGTGATTCACTACATCAGCTGAGCTTGGGGAGGAGGTGAGGACCATATATCTTTCCCCAGCCACTCTTCCACCCCAAGATATTGCCTTTTGAGCTCCCCTTACAAAAGCTAAAAGAGAGGAGAGAGCCACAAAGAAAGCAACCCTTACCAGAAAGGAGGGGTGTGTGAAACTCTGCCAATCCCTGGTAATCAGAAAAGTGAACCTAAATGCATATTGGTAAAGACTTACTTGACATTCCTGGAGGTTCAGGGGATGGTGAATGTTGCTGCCTGGAAATGTCAATGGTTGGAACAGCATTTTGCCATGACATTATATAAGAGAGAAATGAGAAATTAAAAGTCAAATTGCTGGAGCAAAAACAGCATGAAAAAAAGACAGATTCTCTTCTTCCTGTTCTGAGATGACGTCTAGAAAGCAGGAAGGGATTTTCTAGGAGAGGGATAAGGGAAGAGACATTGTTTGGTAGAAAAATCCTATCAGTTTGTCATAGCTCCTCCTTAGGACACCACCAATGAAAATTTTAAACAGTGCAAGCAGATTGCCTTGTTAAGAAGGCACATGATAAATATGCATTTGAATAAGTAAAAGAAGAAAATATCACACTGATTTTTTGTTGTTCATTATCAAGTCTAGAGACTAAGAAAACAGCTCAGAGGAACCAGCAACATACATCTGTCTGGCAGTCTCTGTGGTGTCAAAAATTAGCAAAATAAGTTGAAAGTTGGGAATAGGATATTATGATAATAATTACAGTGTTTTTAAGTCTCTGAGAATTCTCCTCAAGTTTCTTCCAAATCCTCTTCACTTCGCTCCACTCCATTTATCCACCAATTTCACAATGTGCTATGGAAATAGCCAGGGAAAAGGAGTCATAAGATGAGAGTTCTAGTTCTACCACATATCAGCTAAGTGACTTTGGACAGACCAGTTTTCGTCCCCAACCCTCAATCCGCCATCCCCCCCCCCCCCCCCAGCCAAATGAGGACAGTGGTACTTTCCCTTCCTTATTTATGTAGGGTCCAAAGATAACACACATTTACTAAGTAACTACTATGTGCCAGTACTCTGCAAAGCACTAGAAATATAAGAACAAAAAGTGAAAAAGTACCCAAACTCAAAGAATTCACATTCTACAGGTAGAGACAGCAAGTACGTATATCTAAGTATGCATATAGAATATATACAAAATGTGGGGAGGTAGGGCACTAGTTGTTTGTTTGTATCTATGTGTTTCTGTTGTTCGTGTGTATGTGTGTATGTATGTGTATGTATGTGTGTATGTAGGGGAGGTAAGTGAAGAGTGAAATAGGAAAGGATTTCAGGTAGAAGGTGGTGCTTCATAACAGTTTTGAAGGAAACCAGACATTCCAAGAGGTGGAAGTGAATAGGGAGAGTGCTACAAACATAGATGCATAGACAGAAGTGTTTTGGAAACTATAAAGAGCTACACAACAAACAATAAGGTATTGAACTGAAGGGAGAGACCAAGGTTTGACTGACTTAGTAATGGTGATTGCTGGTGATAAAGTCCCTTGGGTCATGACTTCATTTTAGTTCCTCGGGCCTCAGGTACTCAGTTTTATCAGTCTGCTTAGAGGTGATCAAGCTTTGAGGAAGGGAGTCAAATGAACAAAATCTAAAAGAAATCAACTGATAAAACTAGGAATATTTACTGAAAACATGAGAGACATCAGTCAAATGGACAGGAACTGAGTATCTGTATAGGGTTTTCCCATTTGTTTGTAAAAGCTGAATTACAAAGAACAAAAAATTGTTTGGAGAACATTGAATAAGGAGGACAGTAATTTGATTTTCTTAAAGGGTATTGCCATTAGATTAAATAATTTGTTAGAGAGAAAGATGAGAGTCTAGGACAGAGTATGGAAGGATAACACTGACACTTAGCAGGCAGGTAAAGGATGAAGATCCAGCAAAGGTAACTTAAGAACTGTTCAGACACGTAAAAGGAAGATCAAGAGATGACAGTAGACAACAATGGAAAGTATGTAGTGTGGAAGAAGAGATCTCAGACAAAGGGGTGTTTTTGGACAGTAGAGCAATTTTAATGAAATTAGAGGGAAGAGAAAGGTATGAATTGTAGAAGGATAGGGTTGAAGTGATTATATGGATGTGAAAACAGAAGTTCTTCACCAGCCTGGTGCCATTTGTACATGGAACCATGTACATGGCAAATGGAGAAATGCTGAATGCTGCAGATAAGCTCACTTAACTTGGCAGTATGATTTCCAGGGATGTCCACATAGATGATAAGGGCGATGCACACATTTCCAGAACTAGCTCAGTGTTTGGGAGGCTCTAAAAGAAAGTGTGGGAGAGAAGAGGCATTGGGCTACATACCAAACTGAAGGTCTACAGAGCCAATGTGCTGACCTCACTGTTACATGCCTGTGAAACCTGGACAGTCTACCAGTGCCATGCCAGGACACTGAATCACTTCCATTTGAATCGTCTTAGGAAGATTATCTGGCAAGAATAAGGTGCTGAACACTGAGGCCCTTTCTCAAGCTGAACTGCCAGGCATTCAAGTTCTCCTGCAGAGAGCACAACTCTGATGGGCTGGCCACATAGCCCAAATGTATGTTTATCTAGAAGACTATTTTATGGAGAACTGGCAGGAGGCAAGTGCTCAGAGGTCAAAAGAAGTGGTACAAGGACACTCTCAAGGTATCTCTGAAGAACTTTAGTATTGATTGTAAGACATGGGAGATGCTGGTCCAGGACTACCCAGCATGGTGTACTCATATCAAAGAAAGCTCTGTGCTCTATGAACAAAGCAGAATCACAGTAGCACAAAGGAAACATGGGATGCACAGATCTAGAGATATCTCCATCGCAAATGTTCAAACGGACTATTTATGCCCAGCTAGTGGTAGAGGCTCCCAAGACCATATTAGATTGATCAGCCACAGTCAAACGCCTCTTTTAGCATGAAGGATGAACAACAACAATGGATGATAGTACAGGGATAGATGGAAGTGGGAAAGGACTGAATCAAGAGGTAAGCAAAGTAAGAGCCAGGAATTTCTGCAAGCCATAATAAGGGAATGACCAGTTGAGAGGATCCTTCTTCCTTGTTTGAGCACCCTCTCTGAGTGGAGAGATCCTGGATGACAGAGGAAGTAAAAAGGAAATAGTAAATAGATTCCTGGGGGCTGGGCTGTACTTAGGCTCTATATTCATCTAGGAGCCACAGCCTACAACCTCAAGGGAATCTTGGAGGTTGTCACTGAAAAATCTCAGATATTTGGTGACTTGCCCAAGAAAGCAGCATAGATGGGGTTCCCACCAGGTCCTTCACTTCCAAAGATGCACTCCACACAGTTTGCTGCCTATAGTTCTGAATGTTGAGCAAATGTTCCTAGAGGCGGTAGGACCTGCATTCAACATTCAACAGACATAAAATGGTGGTCATATGTGAACCACTGTTTTAGGCAACAAGAGTGATACAAAGATAAATAGGAAATAGTCCCAGCCCCCAATGAATTTAGGGGGTGATAAAAGAGGCCTCCAAAGGAGAGGAAGGATAGACAAAATCTTTTAATGCATAATTGCTTATGAAATTTTTAATAGGCTGCTAGGTGACTATAATTTGTCACTGAAAGAAAGAGCGGTTCATCTTTATGCAAGTTGCTATATACAAGGCACTTGATATCTTTTCCTCCCCTAATTGTCACTGAATGAATAGATTCCTAACCAATTATTAAGGGTATCATGTGACTGTCTGGGGCTCATTATTACCTATACTCCCCTGCTTGAAAATGAACACACACAATTAAACATACACGTAACTGATAATGTCCAAGGCATTGTTTTGTTGTTTTGTTGCTTCTATGTCTGTAGAAAAGATGATATTAATGATCTCATTCATTCCTATAGCTATAATTATCACCTCTATGCTGATGACTCCCAGGTCTCTATCTCTATCCCTAAATTTCCCTCCTTACTTCAGTCCCACATCACTAACTGCCCATCGAATATCTCCACCTGGATGTAGTGTTAGAACTTCAAATGTAAAATGCCCAGTATGGAATTTGTATTTCCTCTAAACATGCTTGTTTTGCGGAGGATGATACTGAGATTCAAAACCTCGAAGTAACCTTTGATTCCTTCTTCTCTCTCTTACTTTATACCCCCCCTTTT
Source organism: Petaurus breviceps papuanus (assembly GCF_028583685.1). NCBI lineage: Eukaryota > Metazoa > Chordata > Mammalia > Diprotodontia > Petauridae > Petaurus > Petaurus breviceps. The sequence goes on along the minus strand of NW_027186296.1, from coordinate 15,471,619 downwards.
TTTTTGCCAAGTCTGATCACTTCTATTTCTATAGTATCTTGTACATCTATTGTCTTCCTACCAATAGTACTACCAGCATCCAAGTTCAGTGTTTTTACATTGAACATTCAAAAGTTTTACCTGAACTGTTCTACTAGCCTCTTAGCTGGTCTCATTGCTAATAGCTTCTCCTCTTTCCTATCTTTCATATAGCTGCCAAAATAATTTTCTTTATTCAGAAGTATGACCACATCTCTTCTTTTTGGACTCTCAGCTTTTTTTTTTAGGTTTTTTTTTTAAGGTTCTGGGCAATATGGCTTAAACCTATATTTCCAGCTTTATTTCACCTTATTCCACATCATAAAATTATGCTTAGGTCCAAGTAGCCTCCGAGTTTATTCCTTAATCTCAACCATCTCTTCCTTATGGGCATGCAGAGACAGTTATTAGATGTCATGGTAGATAGGATGCAAGTCTTTAATTGAGGAAGCCCTGAGTTCAAATCCTTCCTCAGACACATATTAGCAGTGAGATCTTGGACAAGTCAAGGGCAAACTAACAAAGTTAACTTCTCAGCCTCAGTTTCCTTAGCTATAAAATAGAGATGATAATAGTACCTATCTCACAGTGTTGTTGTGAAGATCAAGCAAGAAAACATATATATAAATATACACACACATATAACATATTATAAAGTGCTTTGCAAAACTTGAGGCAGAATACACATCATGATGATGATGATGATGGTAATGTGCAAAGACTACTTTTGATGCCTGAAATGCACTGTCTCCTTGCCTCTAGGCATTTCAGAATCTTTATTTTACTTGGAAAATCAACTTAGATGCTAACTCCTCCATGTAGACTTCCCTGTTTCTACCATCTTGGAGAAGTTTGTGGAAGGTATTCTAATACAAATTGTTCTTTTCATTGACTCTAAGCAAGGGAGTAAAACATTGTATATAGTATCTAGTCATGCCTGTCTGTTCTTGTGAGGGAACATGGTGACATGACTAAGGCATCATGAAATCTCCAGTTTGTGGAGGAGGTGAGGTTTCTGGTAGGTAGGAGATCATGACTAAATCTGATCAGGGAAATTCAAAATAACTACAATGCTCAGGCTAGAAAGATGACTTCAGTAACCCAGAGAAGGAGTATGTGTGCATGTGTGTATGTGTTGTGGGGGAGGGGATGGGGCAGTGAGTGGGTGTGCGTTTGGTGGGGAGCTGGAGAGAGTAGAAGGTTACTTACCCTCTGAGAATTATGGAGAGCTTAACCTTTCCACACAACTGCTTTTCAGGGGATCAGAGCTTTCAATTTCTAGGTTGAGTATGGAATTTATCAAGAGCTTAATCCTTCTCATGGCGTACTGGTTAGCAATGCCACTTAGTGGCTAAAGGCAGAATGGATGGTAGTGGATTAATAATGTAATTAATCTATGACAGCTATGTTAGCTATCCTGAAAACCACCCTGCCCAGCTCATTTGATCCAAATCTTTGGCTCTCAATAGGCACTAAAAAGAGTACCTTCAACCTTGGTGGCCTCAGACACAGTCACTTGCCCTTCTACTTGTTTGGAAGAGTCTTTGTTTGTTGCTGGAACCAAGGGAACCTCCCTTGCTATTTTATAGATGGGAAATCTGAGGGCCAGAGAACTTAAATAATCATCTTCACATGGTCACAGAAGTAGCAAATAGTAGAAGTAGGTTTTGAATCCAAGTCCAGAGCTTTTTAAAATCTACCACAGATAATATAATGGACATGTGGCATTTAATAATGAAAGAAACATGTCATTCCCTTTTATGATACTTGATTTTAATGTATTTTTTTTAAGCAATAGGGGTTAAGCAACTTGCTCAAGGTTACACAGCCAGTTATTTGTGGGTGTAGTGCTAAGTATCTGAGCCTGGATTTGATCCCTAGGTCATCCCAACACTGGAGCCAGGGCTCTTACTTTCTGAGCCACCTGGCCGCCCATGATTTTAATGTATTTTTTCTAAGAGAGGCAGGTGACATAATAGATAGGGAGCTATCCTCAAAGTCAGGAAGAGCTGGGTTCAAGGTTCATCTCTGCCACATATTGCCTAGGTAGCCCTGGGCAAGTCATTTAACATCTCAGTGTTCTAGACACTTCTCTAAGACTCTTAACCTGTAGAGAAGGTGCTGACGCTTTTGGTTGAAGGAATTAATTTACCTTGGAGTCCCTGAAACCAAAGAAATCACAGGTCCAGGCCTTCATCCTATCTTAAAGAACAATAGCAACTGTCAGTCAGGAAGCATATATAAAGCACCCACTATGTGCCAAGCACTGTACCAAGTAATAAGGGATACAAATATGAAAAAGAAGGAAAGTGTCTGTCCTCAGAGAACTTACAATCTAGTGGAAGAAGACAACATACAAAAGGAGGCTTTCAGCAGAAGTGGGGGGGGGGAAGGTATCCTGTATGAAATTACAATGGAGAAGTCTAAAGGGGTGCAGCCAGGTGGGAAACAAAGAGATGCCTTTCCTGGGAGCCTTCCTTCAACTGAGGTTTTGACATGAACTCGTCATCCCATCTTCCAGTTAGAGGGGTAGAGGGTACTGATGAGGTATGGATATTAAGGCTGTTACGATCTTGCAGAATGATAAGGTTCTTGAGGATGAGGTTCCTGGGGTGGAGGGGAAACGATGATGGAGTCCAAAGGAGTGCAGCCTCAGGGAAAAGTATATGTTTGTAAAATGAGTGCTGTACCTTGATAGCACTCTTGATTTGGGAGGTTTGGGGAAGATATTGCATGCCTGAAGCTATTTCCTTTACCAGCTTGCCAGTGCCTAAAATCCTCCCACTAGAATCATGCCTTGAGACTATGACATTATGTCTCTAGCAGGCCCTTTTAAAATGCAAATGTATGTAGGAGAGATGATGAATTAAACTTGACATCTTAGCTAAGAACTAATTCTTGATATTTGTTTCCAAGGCAGATAAAAAGATGAGTTAAAAGTCCTAAGGGAATAATAATAATCCTTGACATCCATAGTGCCTTATACTTCTTAACATGCTTTCCCATCCCATCTCATTTGATATTCCTAACAACCTTATGTGGAGGAATAGGTTACAGACCATGCAGGTTCTGATGGAAGGCATAGTTCTAGAGCAAGAGATGCTGCTCTCAAGTCCAGTCCTGGAGCCAGTCTGGGTTCAAGTTCTGACTCTGACAATGACTATGTGACCCGTACAAGTTACTTAACCTTTAAGTGTTCTGGGCAACTTTCTAAGGCTGCACATTTTAGAGAAGGTGCTGACCTGTGTCAGTAGAGGGAGTTTTCTCATACAAGAATACCCTATATTAATAGGTCCATTACCTATCTCTATTTTTCCAACCTTTTCGCTTTTTGGAAGTTGCAGTGCATGATGGACCTTACATGGCATGAGACACTTCTTTCGGGATCCCCACTACCAGAAAATGATTTTTCCATGGCTGGGTTAATTGAGAGTCTTTTCACCACTGTCCAAGATAGGATTTTTAATGGCCAAATGACTAGTTCAATCCATCAATTCAAATGTTAACTAAACACCTACTAGGTCAGAAGCTCTGTGCTAGGCACTAGGGGAAGATAAAGTTTTTAAATAGGATGCCATTATTTATACCTTTTTATGGAATAAAGGACACCTTCCTTTATTCCTATTCATGCCCCTGGGAGTGATGAGGGAGAAAGCCAAAATATGGCACACCCTGTCCCCTTAGTGTACAGTAACTAGGCCATGTACCATGTCAAATTTGGGAAGCTCAAAAAAGTCAACAAGTATCTGTTAAACAACTACTTAATGTGCCAAATACTGAGTTTGGTGCCGAGGGTGCAAGTACAAAAAATGCAACTATCCCCACTCACGAGGGGCTTACTTTCTAATGGGGGAAACAACAAACACATATATAAATACTCAGAGCATAAACATAATTAATAAATGCAAATATATACCAAATAGTTAAATACGAGGTAGTTACAGAAGAAGGGCTCTATTGTTTGGAGGAATTAGGAAAAGCTTCATGCAGAAGACTGTGCTTGATCTGCATCTTAAAAGAAAGAGTGTTCTCTTTTTGCTTGGGAAAAGGGCTTCATCTGTATTAGCTCTGGTGATCAGTAATCCAGTTCCATGGGTGTCAGCAGTCAGATGTATTACTCACTAAAAAGTGGATTTGACAGCCTTGGCAGATAGAGCTCTAGGACACAGAATCCTTCAGGCTGATTTTGAGAATTAGATCTCCTTGTTCTAAGTCTTACAGCTTGTCACTTTCTCCAAAGCAAGGTCTTACTGGCCTGAATCTCTGCCTTTGACCCAAAGATCACTGAAAAGTTCTTCTTTCTTCACGTTTATTTTGAAGGTTATCTGGTTGCAAAACAAGACTAGAAACTTCTTTCTTGTATAGAACAACACCTTGTTTATCATTACTGGGGAATGAGTTGATCCACATAAATGAATCTTATGGATAACTGAAACTTAACTCTTAAAGGTATGAAACATTTGGGAACATAGAAAAATATGCAATATAATTTAGAAAGGTTTCTATGAAAAGAGTGAAAATAAAAATGTTTTTCTCCTTTAATCCTTTTAAAGAACACTTTCTAAAACGTACTGCTCATTAGCCTATTTTCCTCAGTAGAAGAACTAATGTTTGTGCATGCTTGCTTTCTGAAGTTTGTTCTCTGTTTTTTCCTGATTTCTACCCAAATAAGTTTGGGAACCATGTATATGCTTCTCTCCAAAGAGGAAGTCACAACGTTTCTCTTCTCTGTAAAGTCTCATGCTGACTACTTTCCTCATCTGGACAGAATTGTTAAGTCTGTTAGCAGAGTTAAGTCATTTTTTTCTCCAAACTAGAATCACAAATAGCTGGCAACAAGCCGTACAAGGTAACCAGTTACCCACTCAGCTTTGTTGGGAATCAGGTTGCACAGATATACTAAGCTTTTCTCGCTATCAGCTCTTTTCTCTCTTCTGCACCCCTATTCCTATTGAACAAAGTGGTACGATTTTGACTGCAGGAAGGGGAAATCAGAGTAAGAGTAAGCAGAAATTGCAGACAGGAAGTACTATTGAATAAATGTCTGAAGGTCAAAAGAGGAATCTAAGTGTGGAATGGAAGCATTGTTCTTCAAGGGAGCTTGCTATTCCTAGCTTGGGTAGATGTAGCAAGAGTCAGGCATCCCCACCTGGGATATGATGGTCAGGACCATGAAAGTTAGAGGTCTTCAGAAGTTCAAATTCCTATCAGATCCCAGGTTCCATGAGTTGTGCTACACATCTTCTTGCATCTTCATCTAATGACAGGTCTTGCTAGAAGTATGATGATAATGAATTATTTTTGTTGTTTAGTCATTTAGTTCTTTGTAACCCGACTTGTGGTTTTCTTGGCAAAGATACCAAAGCAGATTGCATTTCATTCTTCAGCTCATTATATAATTTAGGATCACATAGCCAGTAAGTGTCTGAGGCCAGATTTGAACTCAGGAAGATAAGTCTTCCTGACTCCAGGTCCAGCGCCCTATCCACCGTACCACCTAGACATCCCATAATGGATGATAACTGTGCCGTATTGTCGGCACTCTCTTTATGCTGAGAGGTGGTGTGTCATGAAGAATTAAATAATAACACAAAATACTTGGCTAGAATTTCCATGTTTGGAGATAGCAAGGTCTAGAGGAGTGGAAGGTACTTAGTCAGTTGGTAGATGTTTCATTATGTATTGTATATTGATTTTACTGATTTTATACCAAAATAGAAATATAGTAAAGACACTTGTTTGCTTCTGTGGGGAACAGGTCCATTATGCCAAGATAACATGACAAAAACTCCTTGGAAGGCAACAAGTCTGGGAAATTAGTGGGGTTTACCAGAGTTGGGGGATCAAGAGTGAATGGTGGTGGGTAAATCAGCAATAATTCATACCCTTTAGAGATTGAGTTGATGCTGCTCTGCAGACAGAGGCAAAGCAGGTGGGTATAAGGTAGATAACTCTCTGAAGATCATGGAAAGCATAGCATTTCTTCAGCAATTCTCCCCTTCAGGGTGGATATGTATTAGAATAAGTATGGACTCCCCACTCCTCTAATTAATCAACTTAGTGGCTAGTTGTGCCACCCAGTGGTTAAATATCCTTCTCTATCAAATTTATAGATCTTTATAGCACACTTCTGTATCCAAAATTCAAATGCAAGCTTGAAAATAGATCAATATATGGCATACAAAGCAATATATGGTTACTTGGTTGCCACCCTTATTGTATAGATTAATAAGGTTTTTTAAAGGATTTTTTTTTGGAGGGGGGAAGGCAAGGCAATTGGGGTTAAGTGACTTGCCCAGGTCACACAGCTAGTAAATGTGTCAAGTATCTGAATGCAGATTTGAACTCACATCTTCCTGACTCCAGGGCCCATACCTTATTCACTGCGTCACCTAGCTGCCCCATAGGTTAATAAGTTTTGAAGTACAGAATAGCAAATAGCAAGAACCCAGGTTTAATCAATTATCAAAATCAAAATTTAATATCTTAATAAGGTTGCATCTTATTTAGAAGATGCATATAATGGTGATTTGGCCAGAATATGTATCACCTCATGTCCATCAAATTGTCAGAAATAATTTGAGTAAATGAAACTCAGTGTTGAAGGGTCATGGAGGGAAAAGTACACTTATTCACTGCTGACATTACGCATAGAATTGTAGAATGTAGACTCTTTTGGGAAGAACGTGTCAGTATGCAGTCAAAGTTTCAAACATTATCATTGCTTTTGACCCAATAAATCAATTGTTTTGCAATTCTCCAAAGGAGTTTAGAGAAAAATATTGTACAAAGATGTTCATGGCAGCATTACTTGCAACTGAAAAGAATTGGAAGCAACCTAAATGTTGAATAATAAGGGAATGATTAAATAAATTGCTATGTATTAATATAAGTGGACATTCCAATACAATTAAGAGCGAAATATGAAAGTTTGCATAAAGAAATCTGGAAATACTTTTATGAAATACAGTAATACAAAGGGAAAAATCAAAACTGGAAGAAGAGAGTATATATTACCACCGATCATATAAGGAAAAATGAGTGAGAAAAGAAAATAATGCTGATGAATACAGAATAAGTGACTGAAGAGTTATTATGACATCTTATGCCTTGACACTAACATATTTCAGTGTAAATAAAAAACAATCCCTTTCCTCAGGACAAGTTTAATTAGTTGTATTGAAGTCTAATGTTGTCTAAAATAATTTTTAAAAATAAAGAAGACAGTGTGAGCATCCTCATGGTGTGTTTTCTGCATTAAGTAGATTTCACAGCATTATGGGATGTTAGCATTTTAAGGTTTGTTTGTTCCAATCTCCTCATTTTGTGGATGATGCAATTGGGGTAGAGATTGGGAAAAGGGGCTTTCCCAAGGTCAAAAAAATGAGTTAATGAAAGAAACAAAACAAAACAGAGATTGATTTCAAAAATCAGATTTCAGAGCACAATCAAGATTCATTTGAACTCTTAAGCCATTCCAAGCCTTAGTTTCTCTATCTGTGAAGTGGGGAGTGTGACCTGGGTGACTTCTGAGATGTTTTCTGCTTCTGAATCCTATCATCATCTATTGAATGTTTTTGAAATTCAAAAAGTCAATTTTCATTCTCCTTCCATTTTTTTTTTAAAGCAATCGGGGTTAAGTGACTTGCTCAAGGTTACATGGCCAGTTATTTCTGGGTGTGGTGCTAAGTATCTGAGCCTGGATTTGATCCCCAGGTCATCCCAACACTGGAGCTGGTGTTCTTACTCGCTGTGCTACCTGGCCGCCCCTATTCTCCTTCCATTTACTTGTTTTCTGCCTGACTTCACCTAGTTTGCTTGGACCAAATGATGGGAATTATCCTGATCTTCTTTTTGAAGCCCTCCAAAAAGTAAGAGGGAAATGCAAAGATGACTCCTCCAGGCACCTTTGTTATAGGGAGAAGAGTTTGAATTAAGAGATGTCTGACCTTTTCTGATATACCAGCCTAGGGAGGGCAGACATTTGGGTACGACTTCAGGAATTCAGGACAAAGGCTGTCAGCTCCATTCCACCCTTTAAACCTGGCTAAATGAAATGTCTTGGTAATCTGTATGGTTCTATCACCAGTAGCCACAGGCATGATGGCAGTTGAAAGGAATTTATTTACCTCTCCTGATATATCAAGAAGGAATGTGGAATTCCTCAAGATGAAGAAACTGAAGTAACAAAGGCAGAACTGAGTGACTATTGTTATGCTAGCTGGGTACTGCTTCAGGTCTGAATCTTAAAAGAACTGAAATATCCCTGAAATTATAGCTCATAAAAGAAACATTAAACTATCCTTTGTAGTGAAAAAGGTACCTGGGACCTGCAATTCAGTGGAGGAGTAGCTTATTAGCAGTGGAACAAACTAGCATCAGTTTTCTTGAAAAGGGAGCCCAGCAAGTGACAACAGAAGCCCACAGTTTGCAGCCCGTGAAGAAAGCAGATTATCATACTTTATCAAAAGCTCTTTAGGGAAGTAGCAAGTAAGATCATCAGAGGCAATGGACACAACTCCAGGAGTATAAGTTGTTCAAACTCCAAGTGTTTCCTTTTCCACAAGTGGCTTGGATATCTATCTGAAGATATACCCCTGTATATACAGTGATGTGTGTGTGTGTTTGTGTATGTATGAGTGTGGCTGCTGATGATTTTCCTTTCTAGTTACTTTGCTATCTGTATAATTAAATGCTTTTGCTTTGAGGTACTGCATCTTCTGTTTGGACTGGTAAAATGAAAGCTCCAGATGGGGGCTCATACATGTTTTTAAATAGATGGTGATCCAAAGAGTGCCTTGCACCTGGGCATAGCTTTCAGTAGGGCCACACTGAGGCATCACTGTAGTAAATCAGCATTAAATCCTTCAGTTTCATCTTATTTCACATCATAATCCACTCCTTGAATTCTGTTTGACCTCCATTTCTGCCAGTTCTCTGTACTCCATTTCACTGAGAATTAATTCTTGTTCTGCATGAATTAATCCAAAATAATGTGCCTAATGAAATAGGAACTTGCTGGTCTTGGCCTTTTTCTTTCTTTCTCTATCCCAGGAGACTTCAGTCTTCATCCTTGTCAATTCCGTCCCTGACTCATCATTGGAAAGAGCTGGGATGAATCATAGATTTCCTGAATCTTTCTGTAGTACAGCCTTATTTCAATATTTCCAAGATCCATGACTTTTTGGTGAGGGTACTCACTCTTGCAGAGTACAAAGCCTCCATACTTTAGTCAATGTTCTTTGAGTTGCTATGGCTGAAAAAAGAAATTAAGCCATCAGCTGGTGGCTACTCATGAATCTTTCTAGACTTGGACTGATTTTTAGACAACATACATGAAACAGGCTGTCATTGGGGCCCTACACTTGACGTCTTTCATCTTGCTAATATTTGCCAAAGCTTATGTTCTTTTGGCACAGCCTTTAGGAACCCTGGGTGGCCTGTACATCACGGTGACATTTCTGAGCAGTACTTTTGTGGTGACTAAGCCAACAAAACTAAACTCACTAAACTCAACAAAACAATAAAAGCAAAGGCCAGAACCATATTTATTTCTTGCAGCTCACCTGATCTTGGGAAAGTCTTAAATTCTCAGGGCCCCATTTCCTCAAATGTGCAATGAGGAGGTGGGAGTGGATGGTCTTTGAGATCCCTTTGAGCTCTAGAGCCATGAAAATTATGAATTGTCAAGTTCATTTGCCTGAATTAAGTCAATTCCTTTAGACATCGAGTTTCTAATCAGAGTTCAGCTCTCTTTCCTATGTTAATTTTCATGTTGTATGTATCTCACCATTCCAGTACTCTAAATGGGAGGCCTTCTTTTCCCTTGTGATCTGCTCTGTTTCTTATTGTTGTCCCTTCACTGATGTACCAGCTCAAACAGCTCACAAATGTTGATTTTAAACTATCCTGGCAAGCATTTACTCTTTAGTAATTGACAAATGCTTCAAATCCAGGTTTGATTTATTGCTTTGTTGACTGTCTAGACTTAAAGTGACAGAGAAAATGCTAATTATGCATATTAAGCTTAAAAGTGTGTCTTGGGTACTTTTTTTTTTTTAAACAAAGAGCTCATTGTTAAACATTTATCAGCACACTGCTGTATTGTTCCCTGACTAATTGCTTAAGATGGCCACACTGAGTATTCTATAGGCTCCTCCAATGCTATTTCCAATATTTTTCTTTTTATCCCTTCTCCCTACAATATGTCATTTAACTTGGCCAGTTAGGGTTTTGAATCTGAAGGGAAAAAAAATCCAAATCAATCAACAAGTATTTACCCATTGCCTTCTCCCATATTTATTCAATTTGGTTGAGTACACTTGAACAAATATTTATTAAGCGCCTACTATTTTCAGAATCACTATACTAGGTTCTGGACGTGATACCCATTAATTAAGATATGACTGATGTTCCCTCAGAGCAAAGAGATACAACAGATACATAATTAAGGATATTAAAAATAAAATAGGACGTATTAAGTACACGAGAGAGGTGCAAATATATTCTGTGCCAGACATTGTGCTAAGCAGGGTAGAGAATATAAGAAGTAGAAATCAGTCCTTGACATGGAATCATTTACAATATAGTTGAAGGGATAAGATTAGCAATATGATTATAACTTATATGATAAAACTTTAAAACTACACTATTATTTTATATAACAATATAATTATAAAACAATGACACTATATAATTATCAAATGATGTGTTGTACAATACAAGTGCTGGAAGATTATTGAAAAGAGCTTTGGACAAGGTAGGATTTGTGCTAGGCCTTGAAGGATAGGTATCATCAGAGCAGGTATATAGAAGCAGAAAAGGTCTTCTCCTGGGTTTGTTGTGATCACTGCCTATTTATTCTATTTTAAGTTATGAAGACATTACATTACAAATTTGAAAATAAAGTTTCCTTTAGGGACAATATGGCACACTTGCTTTGCTGTCTGGACACCTAGGTTCAAATCTTGTCTAAGATACTTACGGGATAATTAAAGTTAATCTCTTACTCAATATCCTCATCTTGAAAGTGGAAATGATAATATTTGTGCCAAGGAAGTTGCTTTGCAAACTTTTAAGTAGATTTTAAACTCTTAATCTTATTGTTTGATAGTATCATAGGCATAGCACTGGAAAGGACCTCAGTCCAACCCCAACTAAAAAGGACTCAGCAGTCATTTCGTCTGACTCCTCTCATTTTACTTACTAGAAAACTGAATGCCTGTGAGGGGAGATCCCTGGTCAAAGATCATACACTTTGTAAGTGGAAAAGCCAGAAGCTGAACCTGGAACCTCAGACTTGATACTCTCCACCCTGAGAACTCTATTCCTTTCCTCTGCACACACATCTCTTTAATGCACTCCCTTGGGGACTGCTCCTCTAAACTCCCTCATAGACTCACTTGGGCTCAGTAATCCTTCCTCATCCCCCCATGGGCCAGCTGAGAAACCCTAGCAAGATTTATGTCCAAAAAATATGTTCTAAGAACACTAGAAAGAGAGCAGGGTCATAACTTTTATTACTTTTTTTTTTTTTTTTTAAGAAAAGAAATAGCCAAGACTCTTCTCTTCTTTTTGGTCTTCAGGCATCTTAGAGGAATGACATAATATTGGTCCTGTCACGTGTGGGGTTATAGCTGGCAATCTAGATTAGCATGAAGCAAATCATTAAGGTGGAGAAAAACTGAGCTGGTAAAAATTTGTATCAGCAGAAAAACAAACACAGACAAGAAAAATGAGGATAGACATGTTGACCACCCACTCTATCACCAGCTTTGGAACAGGAACAGGGCTCCATGCACAATGATAAAATAGAAACATTTATTGGTTTGGTGTCTTTACCTATACCCTCCTATACCCTACCTATACCCTTTTCTTTTTGGGCAACTTTCAGTTAGGAGGCTAAAGTATATGGTTCACTGGACCTGGAGTCTGAGTTCAAATTCTGCCTTTATTAGTCATTATTAACTGTGTGACCCTGAGTGAGTCATTTAACTTATCCTAACCTCATTTTTCCTCATCTATAAAATGGAGATAATAATAGCACCTATCTCACAGAGTTGTTGTTAGAATCAGTTGAGATAACATATTGATAACAATTACTTTACCAACCTTAAATCACTTTATAAATGCTAGCTATTGCTATTATTATTATTTCATGCCTACCACTTCTCTACATCTCAGGATCCTAAGTCCCAAAGGATTCCCACTCTGACCCTGCCAATTATATATTACTCTGCACACTAATGTGTGCATGAATGAGGACATTTAAAATGACCCCCAGGGATGTCTACATTTTCACCCAAATTAGGGTCATTAACAAGAAAATTATTAATCTGCTGGAGGATGATTTGATGGTTGGGGTTGGGGGATGGGTAGTTCTCAGTCCCCTGAATTGTTCTGTGTACTTCTCTGTGCTGAAAATGTCCCCTCATCTGTAGGGTGTTAGACTAGATCAGGGGTTCTTAATTGGAGGTCAGTGAGCTTGGTTTTTTTTTCTCCACTTTTTAACTATTTCAGCATAGTTGGTTTTCTTTATAATCTTATAGATTTTATTCTGTGAATTAAAAAAAAAAATTACTCTGTGAAATGGTCTAAAGGTATCATCAGGTTACCATAGTGCCTATGATGAAATGGTTATTCTATGTTTTTAACTCTGATTCTGGTCAGGAGAATGAATAGGGGTATATTCTGAAGGAGCTTTAGACTCCTCAGAAAGACATGCTTAATAGATATATGCAATATATGACTGAAGGAAATTGGTAAGATTCTGTTCTTTGATTATATCTGGTCAAAGGTCATACAATTGATCTGTATGAAATCAATGTCTGATTCCTTACTACAGAATTTATACATATGGAATCTGATTTTAGGTTTCATTAAGAGAGGCAGTGGTCTCCCTGTGCTCCCCCCATAACCACCTCAAATACCTATAAAAATGACTCTAAACAAACTTTATGTCTACAGAACTCACAAAGTGACAGAGGGAAACAACTCTGCTGAAGACAGCACAGCAGGCTGGCAGGAAGGGTCCATCGCAGCAAGCTGGGAGCAGGGCCCAGCCCCATGTGAGCCCATGGTTTTAGCCTCAGAGCAGCCCAACCAGTTGCAGCTAGAGGGACATCGGGAGGGTAGATCACCAACACCTGTGGTGGTTTCCAGAATTATCAACATATAGATGCCAAAGATAAAGTGAGTGTTCAGTATAGACTTTGGTAACAGGGAGTCCAGGAGTGTGGTCTGGCCGCTGCCCCCAGAGGGAGAAGCAGCTGAGGTGTGGTGGTCGCAGCCATGTGGCTGCTTCAGAGCTTCTGGCCTGCAGATTGTAGGGGGACCAAGCAACCATTCTGAGGGGTAATCGCTCTTGCTTTAACCTGCTTGGATCTAGATTGCTGTCTAGGGTGGAGGTCCTGGGTGTATGACCAGTGTGCCAGAGCCTGTGGAGGCTTCAGAAAGGGCAGCTGACTAATAGCTCTGGCAGCTGCGAAAACCCCAGCAATTTGGGACAAAGCTCTCCTCTCTGGAAGCAAAGTTCTACTGTGACAAAAAGCTCCAAAGTCAAGTAATTGAGTGGCAACATGAGCAAGCAAAGGAAGCAAAGCAAGCACAGCAATCCAACTTTGGATTCCTTCTTTGAGGACAAAAAGGATCAAAGCATGGAATGGTAGGAAGAGAACAAAGTCAGAACTCCTGCACCAAAAGCTTCCAAGAAAAATATGAATTGGTTATAGGTCATAGAGGAGCTTAAGAAGGATTTTGAAAACCAAATAAGAGAAGTGGAGGAAAAGTTGGGAAGAGAAATGAGAATGATGTAAGAACATTATGGAATGAGAGTCAACAACCTGACCCAAAAAATAACACTTTAAAAAATAGACTAACTCAAATGGCAAAAGAGCTCAAAAAGGCAATGAGGAGAAGAATGCCTTAAAAAGCTGAATTTGCCAGATAGAAAAAGAATCTCAAAAGCTCAATGAGGAGAATCATTGCTTCAGAATTAGATTGGAGCAAATGGAAGCTAGTGACTTTATGAGAAATCAAAATACTATTAAACAGATCCAAACAAATAAAAAATAGAAGGCAATATTAAATATCTCATTGGAAAAACCACTGACCTGGAAAATAGATCCAGGAGAGATAATTTTAAAATTATTGGACTATCTGAAAGCCATGATCAAAAAAAAAAAAAAGAACCTAGAAATCATCCTTCAAAAAATTCTCAAGGAAAATTGCCCTAATGTTTTAAAACCAGAGGGCAAAATAGAGGTTTAAAGAGTTTACCAATCCCCTCTTGAAAAAGATCCCCAAAAGAAAACTCCTAGGAATATTATAGCCAGGTTCTGGAGTTCCCAGATCAAGGCAAAAATATTATAAGCAGCCAGGAAGAAACAATTTGAATATTGTGGGAACACAATCGGGATAACACAGGACCTGGAAGCTTCTATACTGAGGGATCAAAGGGCTTGGAATATGATATTCTGGAGGACAAAGGATCTGGGATTAAAACCAAGAATCACCTACCCAGAAAAACTGAGTATCATGTTTCAGGGGAAAATATGGTAATTCAATGAAATAGAGGACTTTCAAGCATTCTTGATGAAAAAATCAGAGTTGAATAGAAAATTTGACATTCAGATACAAGAAGCAAGAGAAGCATGAGAAGGTAAACAGGGAAAAGAAATCATAAGGAACTCATCAGAGTTGAACTATTTACATCACTACATGGAAAAACAATAATTGTAACTTATAAAACTTTTCTCAGTATGATAATAGTTGAAAGGAATATAAATGTGCGTATATATACATACATATATACATACATATATGTCTATATAGGAGGGTATATGGGCATATGAATGCATATGTGTGTGTATATGTATACAGGTATACATAGACAAAGGGAACAGGACCAATTGAATAGGAAGGGATGATACTTAAAAGGTGAAATTGAGAGGTGAGAGAGGAAAATAATGAGAGGAGATGGAGAGAGACAGAATGGGGTAAATTATCTCATATAGAAGAGGTAAGGGAAAACTATTACAATGGAGGGGAAGGACAGGAAGGCAAAAGGAAATGGGTCAACCTTACTGTCATTGAATTTGGCTTAGGAAAGGAATGACATACATGTAAATAGGGTATCTCACCCTACAGAAGAGTGGAGGGGAAAGGGATGAGAGGTGGGATGATGGAGGGGAGGGCAGGTTTGTAGCGGCAAGCACCCCAGCATCCCCAGGGTGGCTGCCAACACAGGTTCTTAGATCTGCATTGCTAAAGGAAAGCAACTCAAAATGGGTTGACAAGCTTACTTTAATCAATCAAACATATATCATTTACCAAGTTCAGGGGAAAAAAGTCAGCACCCCAAACTAGATTATACAGACAGAAGTTACAAGACAGAGAAACATTTCAGCAGACATGCTTCCAAACTGTCTGACCATTATATACATTCATACCTAATCACAGTTACCAGAGAGGGAAGCATCAACATCTGGGTTTTCAAAGCTGGAGGGCTCTCAATGGCTGCTCAGAGTTTTATCTGGTCAAATCAGACAACTCTTCTCAAAATGAGCCCCAAAACAAAGTCACACATCAGGGATTATATAGCCTTCTCCTGGGTCAGAGAATGTAACAACCCTCATGACCCACTGCCCAATCACAAAGCACCAAGGTGTGGGCATTCCTGAAAAACAAGCCTCCCACCACAGGCTCCAGGTGTACTTAACCTAGGGGCAGGGAAGATCTTAAAAATTTACATTCCTATAACAAGGTTGGGGGGGAGGGAAGTTAGAAGCATACACTTTTGAAAAGGGACAGGGTCAAAGTAGAGAATAGAACAAGTGGGGGTGGGATAGAAATGGAGGGAAATATTGTCAGTCTTTAACAATATATCCACTATGGAAATGTTTTGCATAGCTACCCGAATACAACCTATATTAAATTGTCTAGGGGCGGCCAGGTAGCATAGAGAGTAAGAGCACCAGCCCCACTGTTGGGATGACCTGGGGATCGAATCTGGGCTCAGTCACTTAGCACCCACCTAGAAACACTTGGCCTTGTAACCTTGAGCAAGTTACTTAACCCCAATTGCTTATAAAAAAAATTGTCTATCTTCCCAGTAAGAGTGGGTGACAAGGAAGATGGGGAAAGAATCTGGAATTCAAAGTTTTAAAATCAAATTTTTAAATGTATATATATGTAATTTTTTTTACATGCAACTGGGAAATAAGATATACAGGCACTGAGGTATAGAGATCCATCTTACCCTACTGGAAAGTCGGAGGGGGGATGGGGAAGTTGGGGTAGGGGGTATACAGTGGGATGATTCCTGTTTTGGGGTGGTGGGTAGGGGAAAGATGGGGAGAAAATTTGTAACTCAAAATCTTATGGAAATGAATGATGTAAACTAAAAATAAACATTAGAAAAAAGAGAGAGGCAGTGTTCAGAACAAGGGAGTAGATAGTCTGTCTTTACTCCGTCCTGTTAAGATCTCAGCTATATTATTATATCCAGTTATAGGCACCACATTTTAGGAGGGACATTGGCATACTGAAGCACATTCTGAGCAGGGTTACTAGGACGGTGTGAGGACAAGGAGTCATGTCATTAGAAGACCTAGGGGGAACAAGGTAACTTTCTTTGAATATCTGAAGGGTTATCACATGGTAGAACTAAACATGATCTGCTCAGCCTTGGAGGGAATAACCAGGAGCAATGGGAGGAAGATATGGAGAGGCAGGTTACAGGACAGTGAAAGGCAAACATTTCTAACATGGGAGCTATCTGAGGAGGCAGAAAGTCTCTCACTTGAAGTCTTCTGAGGACACTGGCCAGTCACTTGTCAGGGATATTATAGATGATGAGATTACTATTTAGTTGCAGGCTAGATAAAATGATCTCTTAGATATCTTTCCACTTTATGGGGTTCTGAGAGTCTGCTTAGCTGATTCATGATTGTTTGAACCTGTGATAATCCTTCAGCTATTCAAAGGAGGCTGCCATGGTCTCACCTGTGTTCTAATGACATGACCTCTAGTCTTTGCAGCATTCCAGTAACACTGCCCAGGATATGGTTCAGTATTTCCCTTCTAAAACATGGTGCCTAAAACTGGGTATAATACTATAGTTGAGATCTGACCAGGGCAGAGTAAAGACAGACTAGTGTACTCCCTTGTTCTGGACAATGTCTCTCTTAATGAAACCTAAAATTAGATTCTTTTCTTTGACTGCCATTTCATATGACTTTGTTGTCTTAGAATAGTGCCTGGTCCATCAGAGGTGCTTAATAAATATTTATTGATTGATTAATTGATTTCTGGGCAAGGTTGAATATCAAGTATGCCTTTTTTTTGGAAGGGGTGTTCTGTTGTCGTCATTTAGTTGTTTAAATCATGTCCAACTTTCTGTGACCCAATTTGAGGTTTTCTTGGCAAAAATGCCAGAGTAGTTTCCCATTTCCTTATCCAGCTCATTTTCTAGATGAGGAACTAAGGCGAACAGGGTTAAGTGACTTGCCCAGGGTAAAACTAGTAAGTATGTGAGCTGAATTTGAACTCAGATCTTCCTGACTGCAGGTCCAACACTCTAGGATTCCAGTATTTTTAGATCTGGAAGAGACTTTAGAGAACAACGACTTTTCTTGGATCACTCAGCCAGCAAGATATTGAAGCCTGGTCTTCAGACTTCAAATCCATGCTTCTTTGTTCTGAATGACTCTTCCTCCAAAGTAAAGGGCAGAATTTGAAATGAGAGGGATGTTCTGATCCAGAGACTGGCACACTATAGCCCACAGTACAAATTCCACCCACCATTAATTTTTGTATGTCCCAGAAGCTGAGAATACTTTTTATATTTTAACATAAAATTTTATTGAGCCTGATCCAACTCCATCACATCCTTTTGGTCTCCAAGGCAGAATGCCTCACCTCAATCACTGGCATGAATCAAACCCTAATCTTTGATTGATCTGGTGATGGTATCTGTAGCAGTCAAAGCAATATCCACCTATATGTGGTGGTAAATGGGGAAATGGTAAGGCCAGAAAAGTGCATTTTGCTGTCACTCTGGAGGACCCAGGCCTTAAGCCTAATCTGTTAAAGCAGAGAGATACAGAGCAACCAGAATTATTAAGCTCACTCTGCTTTTACCACTCAGATTTGTAGCTCATCATTCCAATACATAAAGTAAGCCCTGGGCTCTGAAGTTGAGTGAGGAGGTGGGAGAAGAGGGTATATATTTGGAGCAGGAAGGGAAAGCACATCACAGAATTTCAGGGCTGAAAGAAGTTACCTTGTCTAAGCTTTGTTTGAATAGAAATTTCCAAAACTGTTCATCCAGACTGTTCTGAAGAGCTCCATTGAAAGGAAGTCTACTATCTCCCAAGGTTTCCACTCTATTTTTGGATACTCATCGTTGCTACGTTTTTCCTTTCATAAAGGTGAAATCTTCTCTGTGACTTCTCTCCATTACTATGAATTCCTTGATACCTTTTGGTATCAAGCAGAACAAATCTATTTCCTCTTCCAAATAACAACTCTTCAAATTTGAAGATTGCTATCGTATGCTCCAGGTCATCTTCTCTAGGTTGATCAAACTAAATTTAAGGCTATATAGAACAGATATCTATATATGTATCTCTAGAACCATATCATATCTATATCTTATTCTATCTGCATAGCTTATGTGTCTATATATAATAAATATTTTTCTAAATATCTATATAAAGGAAATATGAAATATCTTTTTCTAGATATATAGATATCTACATATCTATAAGACATAGCTATATAGGTATCTATATATTTTATAGAGCCATATAGATATAAATTTTTATATCTATATCACTAGAAAAAGACATATAGATATAGCTATATATTCTTAAACTGGGGGCTTAGCTATGCCTATATATATATATATATATATATATTATGTATATGGCTTTGATTCTTCTGTTAATCATTTTGTTTAATATGTCACAATCTAAATATAATTCTTCTTAGTAACTAAAATTGAAATATGATGAGGATTGAGTTTTGCCTTCTCTCTGTCTCCTGTCATTATTTCTTTTCTTTTGTGTTTTGGAGCGGGGAAAGGCAGGGCAATTGGGGTTAAGTGACTTGCCCAAGCTCACATGGCTGTAAGTGTTAAGTGTCTGAGGTCAGATTTGAACTTGGGTCCTCTTGACTCCAGGGCCTGTGCTGTATTCACTGTGCCACCTAGCTGCCCCTCCTGTCATTATTTCTAAGCAGTAGTGCCATTCCTTTTGTGAGCTTATTCTTTCCCTCTACATAGGTTTAAAAAGAATTTTGTCCTTAGCGTTAATAGTGAGCCTCAATTTAGTGTTCCCTACACTATTTTTATAGTTGTAATAGAGTACATTTATGAAGTGTTTTATTGTTTCCAAAGAGTTTTTCACAAGAGAGGATTCTGGGAAGATGACAGAGTAGGTCAGAAAATTCCAAGCTCTCAAGATTTTCCCCACAAAAGAGATAAAATAGCTCCTCTGGGTGAACAAAAAGGCAGGGGAGGTTGTGTGTAAAAACAAATATGAATAAGTGAACCACAGGGGTCCTCCTGGGACAATCCAAGATCATGTGAAGAAAAATCCCAGGATGGGTTTGATCTCAGTGAAGAGTAAACACCTCCAGGCTAGGGTCCGATTTAAGAGCCAGCGGCAAACCCTGGGGTTAGCTGGGTTGGGAGGCTGCCTGGGCCCCAACCACAGCCGCGTTTCTCCTAGGGACAGTGAGGGGAGTTGGATGATTGAGTTAGGGAAGATTGGGGGATCCTCTGCTGACAAGGAACTGCAGACCCAAGCTGTGCTGCAGAGAGCAGCCAGGGCAAGAAGGAACCAGCACATATCTGGTAAGTGCAAAAGCAGTGGCTTGGGATGTCCCTGGCTGTGAGCACTTACAGGAAGCTGAAGGTTTGACTTTGGTTCCAGGCTAGTTGGGAGAGCTGAAGATGTGGGGCAAGAGACACCATCACCCATACCCCAGGGCTAGAGGGGATTACAAAAATTAAGCTATTACTACAAAAATGCCCAGGCAAAGGAAAAAGTATCCAACCATAGAAAGCTATCATGGGAACAGAGAAGACCGGGGTTCATCTTCAGAGGAGGGTATTGAAGCAAAGAAACACCCAAAGAGTAATGTCAAATGGTCACCTGACCAAAAAGAATTTATAAAAGAACTTTAAAAGACTTTAAAAATCAAATGGGAGAAATGGAAGGAAAAAGTAAAAAAAAAAAATCCAAGAAAAACAAGATTATGAAAAGAAAGACAACCAATTAGAAGTGGAGATACAGAATCTTAAGGAAGAAAGTGACACCTTGAAAATTAGAATCGGGCAAGCTGAAGCCAGTGAAGTTATAGGAAATCAAAAAGAAATAAAACAAAGTGCAAAGAATGAAAATATAGAAGAGAAAATGAAATGTAAGAAAAACAACTGATCTGATTCTACAGGTCAAGAAAAGAAAACAAGAATAATCGGATTATCTGAAAGCTATCATCAGAAAAAGAATCTTGATACAATAATACAAGAGATAAAGAAAATTATCCTGAAGAATTAGAACCAAAGAATTTTTCACAATTATCCTGAGATCTACATGATACAAGAGGTATTATTTGAATTTTAAAGGTCAGGAAAATAAATCTGAGTCTGGTTAAAATATTTGCCTGGAGTCTCACAACTACTAGGTGCTATAACTGGGATTTAACCCAGGTTTTCTGACTTCTTCATAAAAACTTCTTGCAGGAATGTTACAGTTTTTGGTACTCATCCTCAGATATTTGCTCTTGTTTCCATCTTTTTGTAGCAGCAAGCACTCCAAGCATCCTCAGGGTTTACTGGCAACACAGGTTCTTAGATCTGCTTTGATAAAGGAAAGCAACTCAAAATGGGTTAGCAAGTTTATTTTAATCAGTCAAACATGTATCATTTACCTAGTTCAGGGGAAAGAGTCAGCACCCCGAACTTCAGAATATACAGACAGAATTATCAAGACAGAAACAGATCAAGTAGACAGATTTCAAAATGTCCAACCATTACGTCCATACCCAATCAACATCTGGGTCTCAACATCTGGGTTTCAAAGGCGGGGGGGCGGGGGTCTCTGGACAACGGCTTCCCAGAATCCAGACCAAATCACAGAACACTTCTCAAAGTGAGCCCCCAAAACAAAGCTACACATCAGGGCTTATATAGCCTTCTCCTGGCTCAGAGAATGTAACAACCTTATTGACTCACTGGCCAATCAAGAACTATCTACTGAAAAACAAGCCTCCCACCCCAGGCTCCAGGTGCACTTTAGCCTAGGGGCAGGGAAGATCTTCAAATTTACATTCCCATTACACTTTTTTACATTTTGATTTAAAATCCGATTTGGTTGAAGACTTCCTCCTACAATCATTTGGGTCTCTTTAGAGAATTTCCCATTTTCTTCTTCTCCGTACAATTTTCCCCAAAGTGTGCTAGTCAAAGGGACCTCACTTATTGCTCCTTTCAAATCCCTAAAATTCCTTAGCATGTAGTCAAGAGAGGGCCAGGTGCTAAGCACTGAGAAAAGGAATATTATAATTATTATTTTGTCCATTCCTATGATTCCATTGGTGTAGGGAACTCCTTATAAAGAGACTCCTTCTGTCAGTGCAGTTTAGTTACTGACCTACCACTTATAGCATTAGAGCTCTTTGAGTCCCTATTTAAGCAACATTCACTGGAGCAACACAGCTAATATATGTCAGTGGAATGACTTGAATTTTGATCTTCCTTACTCTGAGGCCAACTATCAATCCATTACACCGTGTTACTTTTCAAAAATGACATTATTATAAAATGACAAACTTCTTAAAACAATACAGATCCTTAAACTAAAATCTATGCAATTATTTTCCCAAACCAACTTACCTGAATGAATTAGAAGCAGACACTATTGATGTTTATGAGGAAAAGTCTGACTGCTATAGTCTCACCACCCATGAATTTGTTAGAAATCACTCAGAATTGGGGGAGTGAAATTAAAAGGAAAAATTAACTCCCATTCTCCTCCAAATTCTCTATTTTGGTTGTTCACTTGTTTCAGACTCTTCATGACCCCATTTGGGGTTTTCTTGACAGAGATACTGGAGTGGCTTGTCATTTCTTTCTCCAGATCATTTTCCAGATAAGGATACTGAGGCAAACTGGGTTAAGTAACTTGCCCAGAGTCACAGAGCTAGTAATTGTCTGAGACTAGATTTGAACTTGGGTCTTCCTGACTCCAGTCCAAGTGCTCTATCCACTACACTGAGCCATCTAGTTGTCTTTCCTAAATTCTCTATAGCTATGGCTAATAAAGAAGGCATTACCATTTAAGAGCTCAGGGTTAAATCTCCCAACTATAGTGAAAATTCAAACTGTGAGAAAATCCAGAGAAGAAAAGATATTGACTTGGATAATGGAAAATAAAACGTATATTGCCCACTTCCAATTATCCATACTAATTGGGGAGAACAGCGAGATAAATAACATATCAATGAGTAATGATGAAGTTATTTATTTTTACAATTACTTACACATAATTGCCCCCTCAAGTATTCCCTCTATACTATTTTGAAAAGTAAACTAAGAAAAAAAGTATTTTTTCTCCATTCTCGGGACATCTAGAATCCAATTAATTTTGCCACTTAGTTTCTGTATAACTTTGAGAGTCAAAAATCTCATACATTGAAGTTCACAGTGTAGTGTCTCCACCAGATTTGGAGTTAGAATAACCTGGGTTCAAATCCCAGTTCGGCTACTTACTACCATGACCTTGGATAACTCTCAGTGTTCCTTTCTGTACTTATTTTTAGGCATTTGAACCAGATTTCCAAGGTCCCTTTCAACTACAAATCCTGTGAACCTAAGGTGGGCACAGTTTCACAGATGACAGTCAGATGTTTGCATCATTCCTCCTATTTTGGAAATATGAACATGGTGGGGATAGATGGACATTGGGCAAAATGTTATCTTTGTAACACATTTGTAATCAATTTTGTCAGTTTCCTATTAACTAACTTATCTTTTTCAATTTTTATGAAGCTAATGCTAAAATGAATTTGTATTCCCTGAACACAAACTGATGTGGTAATTGCAAGGGTAGCCCCCAGAAACCAGTCATCTAGTGGGATTAAAAACATACCACAGATAATTGATAAAGTGGATAATCTCCCTTTAGATAATGAAGAGCTGACAAGATCTCTACTAACCTCTGGTCTGAACAGGAAAATTTATTCTTTTTAATTGTGATGGGATAACATTTTATTGCCTTTCACACATACTTATGCTCTATTTTAAAATTATAATCATTTTTGCAGCTGTTGGAATTTCACAAAGACTAATAGGAAAAATAAATCTGCTTTCCAGAGGGGTCCAATACATAAAGCCTCCTTAGTGCCTGACTCTCTTTCTTCATTTCATTGTCCCTATACCCCAAACCCTAGATGAAAGAAGAAAGAGGTTAATTAGTCAGAATGCACTCTTAGCATAGTTTTTATTTAAAAAAAAGAGAAAGAAACAGTTTTGAAATTGAAGTGAAACCTCTTGGGACAGAAGGTAGAGTTTTGTAGGGACAAGATCCATGACACTACTTTGCTTCTTGGCAGTTTGGGAAATTGGGAATTCATCTTGGCTATTTAGGCCTTAGACTATCTCTGAATGGTTATGATGCTGTGAAAGGCCGTGAAGCACAGAATTGCCAAAGTTGAGACCAGGGATAAAGGTAATTGAAGGGAGCCTAGTTGGAATTGTAGGAAAAAAAATCCAGAAGAGCAAGAGATTAGTTTTATCATCAGCATTTCTAGGAAGCCCTCAGTGTTCTGTGTGCCATATTATACAACACACACACACACACACACACACACACAAATGTGGTCCTTGCTCTTGGGTAGCTATTGCTGTGAAATTGGAAGACAGCAGGAAAAAAGCAACATGAGACAAGAGGTTACAGGACTTGGATATGATGCCAAGAACATAACCTGAATGGAAGCAAATCCTACCATAAAAACGCAGAAGTTATGCTAGCCACTCTTGGTGTGAATGTAGGAGAAGTAGCCTTAATCACTCGACAAGCATTCATTGTACACTTATTAAACACTGGAACTGTAAAGACAAAAGCAAAACTTAGTCCCTGACTCCAAGGAGCTCACATTCAAATACGGGAGGCAATGAGAAGACAAATTGGTATAGACAAGCTACATGTTGAGTAGCTAGAAGGTAGCATTAGAGAAGAATGCACTAACAGTGGATTAGGTGGATTAGGAAAGGCTTCCTGCTGATGAAGGTGGGGTTGAACTTCTCAGTTGGATCTTGAATGGGAGAACAGAGTACATTCTAGTTATAGGTGGGGTAACCAGTGCAAAGTCATGGGAATAGGATGTGAAATGTCCTTTGTAAGAAACAGTAAGGACAATATGGCTGCACTAGATTTCCAGTTGCAAAAATGATCATGATTTTTAAAAATTATGTTGAAAGTAGAATAGTATATGGAGTGGAGTAGAAGGTAGGAAGATTAAGGTTGTGAAGAGCTTTAAGTGCCAAACAAAGGAGTTAATAGTCTAACCTAGAGGGAATAGAGAGCAACTGGAGTTATTGGGGGGCTGAAGGCAGACCTGTGCCAGTTAGTACCAAGAGAGCTCAAGTAGGGAAAAAACCAAAACAAAACATGTTATTATAGGTGGGTTTTGCTTTTCCTAAGCAAAATCTGAATCAATAATTTTTGTTTTTTTTAAATGGAGTCGATCCAGAGATGCAAGGAACTACCAGTATGAAAACTCCCTCTACCTACTGTTACAAAGGCAAGTCATCTGTAATATTTTTGTTAGAGAAATGTTATTGAGATTTGTTAGTTGGCTGAAGCCTTGAGAGATTAAGAAAACACAATCCTCTCTTCCTCCCTCTCCTTCCCTCCCCTTCCTTCTTCTCACTCCCCTCCCTTCCCCTTTTCCTCTTTTTCTCTTTCTTTTTCTCCAAGTAAACTCTGAGTCTGGGTGTTGGTTGGGGTGAGAAAGGGGACTATACATACATATGCAAATATAAATAACTTCTTTGTATTGTTTACCCCTGTTTGGAAATCATTTTTTCACTATGACCTTTTTCTATACCCTCACACTGACAGGTGAGGTTAAATACTTCTTTCCAGTGTC
Organism: Petaurus breviceps papuanus; assembly: GCF_028583685.1. NCBI lineage: Eukaryota > Metazoa > Chordata > Mammalia > Diprotodontia > Petauridae > Petaurus > Petaurus breviceps. Next base: position 15,446,443 of record NW_027186296.1, on the reverse strand, counting down.
AAGTTCTATTTGACAGTATCTACTTTGTGCCCTGACAGTCCTATTTCATGACCATTATCGATCATTTCCTCATTATGGTGACTGACTAAAGAAAGGATGTTGTAAAGGAAGACACTGAATCCAGATCTAACTGTGGGCTGTGAGATCATTCCCTGTGACTTGTGATGACCCCCAAAATGATGGGATGGAGAGAGGTGTTGTTTCCAAGTTCCAGCTGCTTGCACAGCTGTGAATAAAGCCTGCAACTAATCAATATGACAAGACTTTTAGTCATGCTCATTTCCATCCCAAGCAACCACAGGGCCTGGCACAAGCTCCATGGGAGTGTGTGTTTTACTGGAGGTAATTTTGTGAAATTTGTTCTATTCTTTCCTGGCTTCTATTACTTTCTAACAACATAAAATCTGGTAATTGCTCAAGGATTAAAAATCATGTTTTTTTTGGAGAGCAAAGAAATCTTAATTGTTATTAATAGAACATAAGCTCCTTGAGGGCAGGAACAATTTTTTTTTGTACCTTTGGCACAGAGTAGGCACTTAACAAATAAATGCTTGTTGAATTGAATGAAATCATCTAGTCTACCCATGTAATTTGAAAACTAAGAGTTACAGACCATTATTAGCAGTTCATATCCTAGACTCTAGGTCTGTCTCTTTCCCCCATCCCCCAAGGGGTCATTTTTACAGTTCAGGGGTCACCAGAGGATCAGGAACTTGCTATCCAGATGAAGGATCTGACTAGGCTTTCTAAACATGACTTTCCAAACTCTTATCACTGCCTGGGGGGGAAGGGAGAGAAGAAAGGTAGGGGGAGGGAAGGTATGAGGGTGACCCTAAGGCACAGAACCCAGCTCAACTCTCTATCATATACACATTTTTTCAGGCAAAGTTTCCACACCTCAGCTAGTTTTTAACCTTCTTCTCCTCCTTCTTCTCTTTCTCCTCCTTCTCCTCCTCTTCCTTCTCCTCCTTCTCTTCCTTTTCCTCCTTCTTCTTTTTGCTTTTTTTTTGGGGGGGGAAGGGATATTGGGGTTAAGTGATTTGCCCAAGCTCATACTGGTTAGTTTTGTGTTAAGTGTGTGAGGTCATATTTGAACTCAGTTCCTCCTGACTCCAGGGCTGGGTGCTCTATTCACTGCACCACCTAGCAGCTCCATAACCTTATACTTCTTGCGAACACCAGTGTCAGGATATGTTCTTATGTGTCTTAAATAAGCTAGCAGAACAAGTAGTTGTGGGCTCCCACTGTCTCTCATACTTTCAGATTCTGTTTTCTCCCTCCTCTCTACTACACAGGGGATAAAAATATCAATAGGATTTCAGAATAGAAATGGCTGCTATTCTTCCTACCTTCATAGGGTTTTATCTGGGCATGAGTTTTGTGATGTTCAAATATCATCACATTCCTCCTAAAAGTTTTTTTCATATTGAATATATGCATGTATAAATTCCTTCTTCTTCATCCATGGTATCTTAACTCTTTCTTTGGCAGCTGCTTTTTACATACCTGTTCTGCTATATGGCCTCCTCCTCTGGCAATCTCTCTCTCTCTTTTTTTTTTTTTTGCTTTTTGGAGGGGAAAGGCAGGGCAATTGGGGTTAAGTGACTTGCCCAATGCCACATGGCTAGTAAGTGTTAAGTGTCTGAGGCCGGATTTGAACTCAGGTCCTCCTGTCTCCAGGGCCAGTGTTCTATTCACTGTGCCACCTAGCCACCCCTACCTCTTCTTCTTTTATTCTTGTTATTACCTCCTTTTATTTTTCTCTTTCTGCCCTTGTCCTTTTTCCCCCCTAGTATTTCCTGATATAACATTCTCTGCTTCAATTCATTGCAAAAGATTGCCTAAGCAAAGGAAGGGCAATATGGTGCCATGGACAGAGCTCTGAATTTGGAGATTAAATTCAGTATTTAGTTGCACTTGGGCAAGTCACAAATATCTTTAGGTTCTGTTTCCTCATCTATAAAATGAGAGGGTTAGATTAGGTGACCTTTAAGGTCCAGACTCGAAATCTGTGCCCATCACAAGGCTTTAGTTTTTTGGGTCACCTGTCCTGTGAAGTATCTAAATCTACTACAGTCCACCAGACTCCCATCAGGGTACCAGCATCATCTCCTATTCTTGAAGATATCTAAATGTCCTCCAAAATTCAGTTTCAAAATTCTGGTAATTCCCAAGCAAGGGGCTGTCCTCCTCCACCCAATAACAATACCCAATCCAATGCAGTACCTCCAAGTTTACCTTTGACAGGCTCCCCAGTCCTGTCTAGTTGCAAAAATGTAGGGCTGGGTTCTAAATGCTAATTTGTGCTTTCCCCCAAAACATAAACATCTCCTGTCACTTCCCAAAGAATACAGGAGAGGAGCCTAAGACTGGCTCCTCACAAGCCTTGAGGATTATGGACTCTGGCAACATGACTTACAGCTTCAAGAGCTTGGCAATAAATGCCTGGCACTCTCCAAGGTACTTCTGTAAGTTGACTCTATCATTGCTGATCCTCTAGTGTGACTGGATGGGGAGAAGGAAAGGTGCTGTGGTGATTGCACTGGTGTTTCTGTCACAGTCCCACTCACAGGGATTCATGTCTGAAGGTTTAGGTCTCCTTGTGCTCCCACAGGGACTTGCTTTTCCCTTGTGAGGATGACAGTGAGGGCAGAAATTTGCCATTCAAATATAGGGTCTGATGAGGCTTGCTCATCACAGCTTTAGAAACTTATCACTGTCTAATAAAGTCAGTGAGTGGGGAGGGGAGCAGATTAGAATTTAAGGCACAGTCTACCTCTTTGGCACACAGTTCCACGCTGAGTCTCAACACACTCCCAGGGGCTGCTGACCCTGGCTTTCCCATTTCCTGATTCTCTCAGACTTGATAGACACTGGTTCTCTCTCCCTCACTCATGCCACATCAAGTCTAAATTCATTCCCTCTGTCTCTGTCTTTCTATTTCTGCCTCCATCTCTCTGTGTCTCTGTTTCTCTCCTTCCACACCCACAAACAAATTCACTTCTCTTTTTCACTTTTTCTTTTTGCAAATACACTTTGTTTCTCAACCCTCCTTTCACCAAAGCAAGGGTCAGTGCCACTGTCTTAACTAGGTCTACCTTATGGAAAGTGTAATTGACCGTGGGATGATACTCACCTTTCTTCACAGGCATCTCCAAGTACTCCAGTGGCTCCCTGTTATCCCCAGGATTAAACGCAAATTCTTTTCGGTGTCGCCCAGTCCCACCGTCTTTCCCTCCTTTGCACACCTTTGGAGTATCTACCTCAGTGCACTCTCTGATCCAGCAGTGGCCTTTCGGATGTTCCTGGTACAGGGGACACCGTCTCTTGCCTCTCTGTGCCATGTTGTGTCCTATGCCTGTAATGCATGCAGTCTCCCTCCTCATCGCCTCTTCCCACTTCCCCTGGCTTCCTTTAAGGCTTTGCTCAAATCCCACCTTCTGCAGGAGTCCCTTCCCAGGTCTTCTAGATGTGAATGTCTTTTCCTCTGAGATTATCTTCTAGCTATTCTATGTACATCTTGTATGTACCTAGTTATTTAGTTATTTATATGTTGTTTCCCCTATTATGAGGCATGCTTCTTTAGGGCAGAAATTTTTTTTTTTTGCCTTTCTTTGCATCGCCACATCCCTTGGCACATAGTAAGTGTTTAGTAAATGCTTGTGGACTGACTGATTTCATTCGATCTTCTTTTGGATGTTGTGTCTACATAGGCATATTAGGCCTTAGGCCTAGTCCTGTAATTATTATGTTACCGGTTCCAGTTTTTCTTTAAGATCTTGAAATAACCTCGAGAATGCATGTTAGACCAACCATTCTGTCTTCCAAAGTAACTTTTTCTTAAAGTAAGCCTGGTTGGAATGTGTTCCAGGTCAGATTTGCCTCAAGCCAGAGGGGTGGTTCCAGATGAGGACTAAAATGAAGCAAGATACATATAGACCATCTAAAAGTTAACAAAAGGAAGATTCTGTAGCAACAGCATGAGATGGATATTCAGTATTGGTAAAGCATTGCTTTAGTTAGGCAAGAGAAGCTGCTACCATGTTTCCCCGATAATAAGACACTGTCTTATTATTTTTTTGGTAAAGAAAAACACCAGAGGGCTTATTTTCCGGGGAGGGCTTATGTTGTCCTGCCTCAGCTCTCCTCCACAGCACTGCTCTCAATGGCGCCAGCAAGCAAATCACTGGGGAAGAACAGGATGACGCACTCACTGCTGCAGCTCTGATTGGATGCAGCTCGGAGCGCGGCATGCGTTTCACGGGGGGCAGGCGGGGGATGGTGCATACAGAGGGTACCATAATGTAGCGTGTAGCGCAGGAGATCACCTTCAGTAGCAATCTCAATAGGGCTTATTTTCGGGGGAGGGCTTATTTTAGAGGAATCTTACACAGTAAGGGGAGGGCTTATTTTCGGGATAGGTCTTATTATCGGGGAAACATGGTAGGTAGCACCATAATGCACAGAGCACTGGACCTGGAGTCAGGAAGATCTGAGTTCAAATTTGATGTGAGAAATTTACTAGCTGTTTGAGCCTGAGCAAGTCACTTAACATCTGTTTTCCTTAATTAATTTATTGTTAGAGCTTACTATGTATAGATATATACCGTATATATATATATGTGTGTGTGTATATATAATATTTATGTAGGACTTACTGTTACAAAAAGCTAAAGCTCTTTGTAATTATTTTCTCATTTGATCCTCACAACAACCCTAGCAGGTAGGGCCTATTATTATCATCCCTGTTTTATAGTTGAGTCAGATAGAGATTAGGTGACTTGTCCAGGGTCACATAACAAGTATGTGTCTGAGGCTGTATTGTTGTTATTCATCCTTCATTCTCAAAGAGGATGGTATTAATTGTGGACACAAGGGCTTCTTGTTTGTTTGTTTCCATAGCCTCACCTTACAATGAACTGGTACTTTTTAGTCTCTGCTACCAATATCATGTTTACCCTTGAATCAGCTACTTGAGTTCATTAAGCCTCAGTTTCTTTATTCATAAAATAAAAGACTTGGACTAGATTATCTCTAGACTCCTTCTGCCTCTAAGACTCCTTTCTCCCCAGTCTATGTCATCCCTGACATTCTATTCTATTTAAGTGACCCCAAGGGGGGTAAAAGAAAAAGCCAGGAGAGGATGAATTAAGGACAGCTATAAATGGAAACAAAGCAGGGGCAGTAACATGATGTAAAATAATAATTCAGAGAAAGAGTGAGTGTGGTCTGACCTGCCAGTTCTCTTTGCTGAGTACTCCAATCCCCAATAATGCTCAGCAAGTACAAAAAAAAAAAAAAGGATTTAACCAGCATGGCCCCACTGCCTTCCATATGTGCTTTTGAAATCAGCTTTTTTGTTTTTTGTTAACTAAACAAACAAAATCCCTATCTCTGCCGCCTTGGAGTCATAATGACAAGTAGGGAACAGTGCTGTCACTCAAGGCTGCCAAAACAAGGGGGAAGATGGAACACAAAAATAAATCAGCCGGTGATTATGTTGAAGAAAATGATCCCGTTAGAGAAGTCATTAAAGGAAAGTCAATGCTAGTCTGTAAATACTGTCACATTATTACGCCACTGAAAAACACGACCTCCTGCAATATGCGTGTACTTAAATTACTTTAAAAGCCTTAAATTTAAGCACTTGGTTTTGTGCCATTATTAGTTTATTTTTGTCAACTAATCAGTTCTCAATGGCGAGAAAATCATATCCTACTACTAAATGTTCATTTCCGCAAAAGTCAAATGCAAATAAACCATCATGTGCCGTTATTCGCCATGTCTGCAATGGATTCAAGAAATCAGGCAAAAGATGCTGCCTACTACCTATGTGACTCTGGAGAAATCACTAACCTCTCTAAGACTTACCTTCTTTATTTGTATTAGTATTGGATTATTGTATTATTTGTATTTGTATATATTGTAATATTGTATTATTTGGATGAGTGATTCCTAAGGTCTCTTATGATTAAATAAATCAAGGATCCTAAAATGTAGAGACCTATATAGTGTGCAGTGGAAACACACGTTGGAAAAGTCAGAGATCTAAATCAGGGTAGCATGGGCCTCAAAAGTAAATTACTTGTTAACCCACTAGACCACTATATTTTTTCTAAGGATAAAAAAGAAAACGCTTTTATATATTTCTAACTTCCCTTTCAGAAGCCCAAATCTTCAACTTAATGCTTCTCTCACTTATTAGCTATTTGACCATGGAAAGTCCTTTAATGGCTCTGACTCTCAGTTTCTTCATCTGCAAAATGGGTATACTAATATTTGTAAGAGTCTGCTTCAGTAGGCTAGTGTGAATCTAAAAAGAGGTAATAGACATAAAGTATTTTGCAAAGTAGCATAGTATAATGGAAGGAGGTCTAGACTTGGAGTCGGAAGACCTGTATTTAAATCCTAGCTATTCTATTTGCTACTTATGTGATCCTGAATACTTCATTTAATTTTTCAGGGCCTCAGATTCCTCAATTATTTTTGGAGGGCAATTGGGGTTAAGTGACTTGTCCAAGGTCACATGGCTAGCTTTTGTGTTAAGTATCTGAGGCTGGATTTGAACTCAGGTCCTCCTGACTGCAGGGCCAGTGTTCTATTCACTGTGCCACCTAGCCGCCCCAAGATTCCTCATTTTAAAAATAATGGGTTGATAAATTTTAAAGTTCCTGCCAGTTGTAAATTTATTATAACCCTTTGGCCTTAAAATACTATATGAATGTCAGATATTATCAGAGGATGGAGTAACTGGGGTCTTGGCCCAGATAACCAAAAGTTAGCACATGCTTAAAGCAGCTGTTGCAGTTCTTCAGCAGCACAAAAACAACTCCCCCCTTTCCAAGTAAAGTCTGGTCTGAGCTCCTTGCTCTGACTACTCGTCCCAACTGTAAACATTTATGGGTTTGGAAGTGGTTGGTTTTTTGCTCTTACTAGTGATGATATTATTATTATTGTTGTTGCTGTTGTTTTTTGTCTTTGTTATCTTTTACCGTAGTTTTCGTTGCTGTTGTTGGCATTGCTATCATTGTTATCCATGGGATCTTGGAGCCAGAGCTGGAAGAGACATTCAGAGGCCATCTAATCCAATTTCATTTTACTGTCCATTCATTTTAAAGATGAGAGAATTCCATTAAAAAAAAAAACCCAGTTGCAAATAATACATCGTGGGCTGTTTTTAATAATTTCTATAATGGCGAGGTAGCTAGGTGGTGCAGTGAATAGAGCACCAGCTCTGGAGTCAGGAGGACCTGAGTTCAAATCTGGCCTCAGACACTTAACACAAAACTAGCCGTGTGACCTTGGGCAAGTCACTTAACCCCAAATTGCCCTACCTTTCCCCCTCTAAAAAAGCAAAAAAAAAAAAATTCCATAATGGGTCAAAGAATCAAGCAAAAGATAACATTACCTTAGATAAGTCACCTAAGGAGTTACTTTCCCTTGGTCACAGAGGTATTAAGTGTCAGAGGCAAGATTTGAACCCAGGTCCTATTAATCTAGAGCCAATGCTCCTTCCAGTATACTTGAGATCTTAGGTGTTATCATTACAGTGCTGTTCCTTGCTGTTATTATCATTATTACTACCACCACCATAGTCATCATCTGGCCCAATGGGTCAGATAACATTGTTGGAAGCTGTCACTAAATCCTTGATGTCTATAAAAGGTTGTATAAGTGGTCTGTCTTGATTCTCTCCTCTTTTCTTCCCAACTCTTCTTCCTTTTTTTTTTTTTTTAACCTCAGATATCCCATGACACTTTGGGTTCATCCACTGAAGGGTAAAATAAAGAGATGAACTCTGGAGGCCTTGTTGAATCTAGCGCCCCAGTCATGGTCTGCCATTTGCCAGATTTGCATTAAATGCATTATGTGCTGAGCTCAGCCTCCTAGGGTTTACTTGGGCCTGCCCAAGCCTGTCACTCAAATTTAGCATTCATTGTGACAAGTTGTAACACAACTTGATGTAATGTTATTACACCCAGTGTCTGGAAGGCATGATTAGGAGAAAAACCACAGCTCACTTCTTTGCTTTAAAAGCTACCCAATTCCTAGAATTCATACAAATTTATTATAGCAGATGAGAGGGAAGAGCGGGCTTGCCAGCACTAATGATTCAGCATCTCTCAAGTTAACTATATGTGTTAACAGAGGTAGTCTTTATTACAAGCCAAATGCAGATAAATCATGTCCAAATTTTTTTTCTGCGAGAGGCCTAACATAGAAGAGAAATAAGCTATTTTTCCATGTGGTCTCAATTCACAAGGCAAAAAAGATCATAGAAACAACTGAATGACTTCACATACTCTAGTAATATTAGAACTATTTTTTTTTTAAGTTCTGTGGCTTTCACTGGTCCCTGCTTCATGGCTGACACTTCTGATGGTAGCCAAGAGGAAGGTCCTTGGGGATTTCAGCTGCAGCTGAGTGATGTGTTTTAGGTTCCAGATTGGCAAGCTGTTGGAATGGCATCCTAAAGCAAGGTTGAGGAGGTGTCTTGGGGAGGAAGCAAAATTTGCAAAGGTTTGCCAAGTCTGTGTGTATGTGTGTAGAGGGTATTTCTTTCGTTTTCCCACAATGCTCTTCTATGTCATCTTTGTGGAAAAAAAAGATATTTGGACTTCAAAGACTACCATGTTGTTGGCTAAATGTTACACTTGACATGCTTAGCTAGAATCACCCTACACTGTTACATGCCATGTGCAGTGAGATGATGCTATTTTTAGGGAAGTCAAAGGGGAGAGGGAATCTCAGAAGGGGGAGTACATTTGATATGCCTGTCCCTTCTCTGTGAAGGTCATGTCTAAAAACACACTGCTCTGACGGCCAGAATTCCCTGGTGCTCTTCAAACAAGCCTCTCCTCGTTGGAAAATCCTCTGGAACTCTGTAAATATCCTTGGCAGCTTTATTCCTCACCATTCTCTTTTCCAATAATTATTCTAAAGACTGGCTCTTTTTTTTTTTTTTTTAGGGCAGCGCTAAATTGAGGAGGAGATTTAGAGAGGAGTAAAATGAAAGTCATTTGACCAAGAATGTAATTTATGTGTATATGTGTGTATGTCACTGTAGTAGGAATAGAGGGGTAGAAAGAAACATTTAGAATGTTTGTTGTAAGCATTGGAGGGTTTGGGGAATTGACTAATAATAGTAACTTAGAGGCAGCCATGGCAAAGTCCATAGAGGACTGACTTTGCAATCAGGTACACACACACATTGGCACATAGTTAATGGATGATCCTGGGCAAGATGCTTAAAACTTTTGGTGCCCTTGGCCAGAGGTGGCAAAGATTGCCACAGGTCACAGTGCAGTCCAAACCAGATTAAAATGTAATTGTGAAATATTTCATGAAATAAGTAAAAATACAATAAAACATAGATAACATTATATTAGGCAACTAGGTGGCACAGTGAATAGAATATCAAGCATGGAGTCAGGAAGACTCTTCTTTGTGAGTTCAAATCCAACCTCACATACTTACTAGTTGTGTGAAACTGGACAAGTCTTTTAACCCTGTTTGCCTTAGTTTCCTCATCTGTAAAATGAGTTGGAGAAGGAAATGGCAAACCACTCCAGTGTCTTTACCCAGAAAACCCCCAATGGCGTCATGAAGTGTTAGGCATGACTGAAAATGACTGAACAATAACAAAACAAATATTACATTTTAAAACTAATTTAAAACTTTAAATTTAAAACATTTAAAAACTAATATTACATTTTAAAACTGCAGGAATCTTTAGGTATAGATAATTTGTTCCCCTTTCTAACTGAGGTTGACACCACTACCCTAAGTCAACTCTTTGAGACCATAAATTGCAGAGGAGGCCAGTCTTCTTTTTTCTTTTTTTTTTTTCTTTTTGGAGGGTAGTTGGGATTAAGTGACTTGCCTAAGGTCACACACCTAGTTTTTGTGTTAAGTGTCCAAGACCAGATTTGAACTCAGGTTCTCCTGACTCCAGGGCCGGTGCTCTATTCACTGTGCCACATAGCCGCCCCTTGAGGCCAGTCTTCTTGAGTAGAAGGATTTTCCTTACCAGTAGTTGCCCATATTAATGAAATCACAGGTCTGATCCAAAACATTTAACCTTATGTTTGTATGGCATTTGATGGATTGCAATGTATCCAATTATTCTACAAACATTTGCCAAGCACTGTGTTAATTGCCGGGTTTACAATCCATAAAAAAGAAAGACAGTCCCTCCCCTCAAGGAGCTTCTAATCTAAAAGGGGAGACAACACACAAAAGGAAGTAGGAAAGTAGGGGGAGGGAGGCAGGGCTACCAGGGGGTACCTGGAGTGAGGAAATCTTGTTTTGTGGAGTTGAAACTAAGCTTGGCAGCAGATGCAAAGTGGAATGAGCTGAAAGTTGAGGTTCTGCCCCCTATCAAGGAAATCATTGAGAGGAGTTTGATACTCTGTCCTCCAGCCCGATGCTAAGGAAAGCTGTGTCAATCAAGGCTTGAGTTAGCAGCATGGTGGTGAGTTTAGAAGTGATGAGTTAATCCTGGAAGGGACATCTTGGAGTTGTATGTTGCATCTTCATAATAACCCGGAGAGTTAGGTAGTGCAAACAATATTACTCTCATTTCATAGATGAAGACATTGAGAGTAAGTTGGCACTTGTCACACCATTTTCTCTTTGAAGCAGAACCATAAGAATTTAGAATAAGGGTGGGGAATCTGCGGCCTTGATGCCACATGTGGCGCTAAGGTCCTCAAGTGTGGCCCTGTAGCCTTGAGGCCACAGGTTTCCCACTTCTGGTTTAGAGCCATAAGGGACGTCAGACCAGTCCAGCCCCATCAGTTTGCCCAGAGAGTGAAATGACTACACAAGGTCACCCAGCTAGTTACTGGCAAGTCAAGATTAGAACTCAGATCTCCTTGATTCCAAGGCTACACTGCCCTTTACATTTGGTCACATTGCCTCTTCATTTGGTACCCAACTGCTTCATATTGTATACATCATCATCCACATAAGACTAGAAGCTCCCTGAGGGCAGAAATTGTTTTCTCCCATAGCTCTGATTGCAGATTACACTACCTGCCTTTCACAAAGCTCGGGCCTAGTAAATAGCTTTAGTTAATTGATGGGGGGTAGTTGGGAGAGCTTAAAATGCTGGCATTTCATAAATGCATGTTAAACAAATGTACCACCAGGTTATTAAATTGTAATGAAAAGACTAATGAACTTGGAAGCAGAAGACTAGGCTCAGATCTTGGCTCTACTATTTATTACCTGTGAGACCTTAGACAAAGCATTTAACCTTTCATGACCTCCCTCAGTTTTCTCATTTGTAAACTAAGGAAGTTGTACTAGATAATCATCAACACTCCTTCCATTTCCAGCATTTAGTGATTTTGACACAGGCTAATCGCATTTGACCCTGCCCTGAAAAGAGACATATTCACAAAAATAGCTATGATGACTAGTATATTAATTAGGTACCAGAAAAATGATAATAACCCTAAGAGGCATCACAGTTTGGCTTGTTTATGATTGGTAGATTCATGAAGATCATGGATTTTGGCTCATTTATGATTGACATATTCAGATTTTTTGGTTTCTGAGTGATTTATTTCTTCTTGCATATAACATGAAGCAACTCCTGAGTTTATGGTCCGCTTGAATATTTCTTGAGTCTTGAGCAGAGTTAAGTTGCTTCCTGGCTTCCCTGGCGTCCCATTGCACCTCGGGATTAGGGGTAGCTGGAAGCCAGAGCCAGCCTTGCTGTTGTTGTCCTCATCTCCTTACTGTACCTCCTTTCACTACTTCGTTTTGGTATCAATAAATTTCAGTCAGGTAAATTCATTAGGCATGATGGTCACTTTTTCAAATCTATAATTAAACTGAATCAAAAGGGAACAAAGGAAAAAAAGCAATAAAGGAAAGAAAGGAATGAGGTATTGGGGGAAAAAAATGTGAGCTTGCTTTCTTTTCCATTTATTTTCCAGACAATTTCTTTGTTTTTTACATATGTGTTTTTTCCTCCAGGGGTTCCATTAGTGCGGGGAAGATGTCTTAGCTAACTTTCCTAGCTCTCCCAATGTCTAGCATAGTATATTGCATGCAGTAGATACGTTTATTGATTTTGTTGTCTTGGAAAACAAGGCCCTTGTATGAGGGTATCACACAGGAATGTACATGGTTTTCAGTTAATAGCATTAGTGAAATAGTCTCTAAAGAAATGGTTAGTCTCAGGTTCCCAAATAAGTTAGCCAAGGAAAAAATGTTCCTTTCCAATTTTCTTTTGAACAATTAGAAATAACTTCAACTTTTACTCAATTCTAGGCTTTTCACATCTTTATAACTATGTGAGACTTTCCCAGGACTCAGCCTCTGGCCTCTATAGAAATACTCATTCATGGGGCGGCTAGGTGGCACAGTGAATAGAGCACCGGTCCTGGAATCAGGAGGACCTGAGTTCAAATCTGCCCTCAGACACTTAACACAAAACCTAGCCATGAGACCTTGGGCAAGTCACTTAACCCTAATTGCCCTACCCTCCCTCCTCCAAAAAAAAGAAAGCAGAAAAAAAGGAATACTCATTCATATCGCCATGTTCTATTAGTAGTAGTAGAGAGAAGAAAACATTGTCTTGCTTGCTCCCTTGTGAACTCAATTCAGTTCAATTCAAGAAAAAATTGTTGGGAGCCTACTTTGTTCAAGGCCCTAGACTAGATGCTGGGTACACAGAGACAAAAATGAAACTCTCCCTGCCCTCAGGGAGCTTCCCTTCTACTAGAGGAATACAAAACTTATAGAAATAAGTAAATGTAATGCAATCTGAGAAGTAAGAGGAGTGACAATTAGGGGTACGAGAAAAGGTTTTCCAGAGAAAGTGGCACTTGAGATGAGCCTTGAGGAATATAAGAATTGTAAGAGTTTAGTGAGAGAGACCATTCTAGACATGAGTAATGACCTAGACAAGAAGATGGGGGTGAGATTTGGGATCCCAAATTTAAGGAACAGCTAATAATCTTCATTTGGCTGATACAGAATGTAGGTGGGGGATAGAAATTGAAAACAAGGCTTAAAATGGAGGCTGGAATCATGTTGTGAAAGGCTTTAAATTCCAAGTTGAAGAGGTTACATTTTATGTTAGAGTTAATAGAGATGCTATTAAAGATTTTTGAGCAGTACAGTAACACAGTCAGACCTAAACCTTAGGAAGTCAAGTCATGTTAATAGGCATTTATTAAGTGCCTACTGTGTACCAGGCACATAGCACTGTGGATACAAAGAAAGAAAAATAACAGTCCCTGCTCCCTAGGAGCTCACAGTCTAATGGGGAGACAACATGCAAATAATTATGTACAAACAAACCATACACAGGATAAACTGAAGATAATCGCAGAGGGAAAGCACTAGCATTAAGGAGATTTGGGAAAGGCTTCTTATAGAAGGTTTTTAATTGGAACTTGAAGGAAGCCAGGAGGTAGCAATAAGGAGGGGGAGAATTCCAGGCATGGGGCCAGTGAAAATACCCAGAGTTGAAAGATGTTTCAGGTACAGCAAGGATGCAGTCCCTGAATCACAGACAAATGGAGGGTGAGGGAAAAATGGGAAGGTGTAAGAAAACTGTAAAGGGAGGAAGGGGCCAGGTTACAGGGGACTTTAAAAGCCAAATAGAGGAATTTATATTTGATTCTGGAGGTAATAGGGAGCCTCGGGAGTTTATTGAATAGGACTGGGGGCATATACTTGATCAGGCCTACACTTTAGGAAGATCACTTGGACAGCTAAATGGAAAATGGACTGAATCCAGGTGTCAGGTGATGATGGAATATTAGGAAGACCATTTTGGCATCTTCAAAAAGAAACTAGCATAGGATACTGAGACAAATGTCCTTCTTTGATTCAGAGATACCTAGATTAAAGGTCTGACTTTTGATGCATATTGGCTCTCAGTGCTCAAATGGCCCTATTCAAGATCCTTGATTTGAGTCCCCTTCAAGGACACAGATCACAACTTATTCATATTTGCCCATCCTGTGTGAATCCTTATCTAAATTCTCTCAGATTATAGAAAATCTTCCTGGAGGCCTTCCTCATTTTCTCCAAACATCATGAAAGTTATAGTGGAACACTAGCAGTTTACCTGTCATCCCTCACTCTTGCCATAGGGCAAGCCCATCTTCTCTTCCTATCCTCTTCATAGTTTAGGAGTTCTTCATTGCTTCTGTATTACATTCTGTTCTTTTCCTTTTTTGTTTTCCCCTGTGGCAACCCCTCTAATTCTCTGTTTCTGTATTCATACACACACACACACACACACACACACACTTACACATACACACACACTGCCATGAATGATTTGGCATCTATTGGACTTTTCATCTTTTACCTCCTTGGGCTTTATGACCAGGAGTGGTATCTCAAGGACAAAAGGTATGAAAATTTTAGCCATCTTTTTTTTTTTAAGTATCATTTTCTAAATTTCTAATTCCAGAATATTTGAACCAATCCAGAGTTCTATCAGCAGTGTATTAGAATGTTTGTCTTTCCACAATTCCTCCAACATTGAGTATTCTCATCTATTGTCATTTTTTCCAATTTGCTGGGTGTGTGATTAAACCTCAGAATTGTTTTGATTTGCATTTTTCTTATTATTAGTGATTTAGAGCAATCTCTGCTATGGTTGTTTATTAAAAAGTATTTTATTTGTTTCAATCAGCAAAAATCTGCCTTCTCATTTTCTCATCCCTCCCTTTCCTGACTACCCATCCTCAGAACAAAAGAAAAACAGAATTCATTATAAACATGTATAGTCAAAAGAAATTTCCACATTGGCCGTGTCCAAAAATGCATGGTCATACAAAGCATATTGCTTCATTGACCATGTCCAAAATTTATGACGTTCCACATTTTCAATCCATCACTTCTCTCTCAGGAGATGGGATTTACATCTTCAACCCTAGAATCATGGTTTTTGTTCTTTGTGTTGATTGGAGTTCTTAAGCCTTTCAATATTGAATTTCTTTATGATATTGCTGATGTAGAAATTGTTATTCTAATTCAACTTATTTCATTCTGCACTAGTTCATACAAATCCTTCTCAGTTTCCTCTAAAATTGTAATTTCATAGTTTCTTATGGCACAAAAATATGCCATTACACTCATATGCCATAATTTGCTTATCTGTTTCCCGATTGATGAAGATCTTCTTAGTTATGATTTTTGCTATTATGAAGAGAAATACTATAAACATTTTTAAATTTTTATTTATTTCATTCTGAACTTAATTAAAAAACATTTCCATAACATAGTAGTATAGGAAAAAAGATGATTGTATATGAAACTGTGAATCTATTATATACATCTTGCTATTCTTTTAAAATATATAGTAAGGTTGTCATGTAACTTTTTTTTTCTCCTCACCCCCTGCCCTAGAGATGACTATCATTAGACCCAAATATGTAATGTGTGTGTGTGCGTGCATGTGTGCATGCACATGTGTGTGTCTGTCTTCTATTTATCAGTGCATTCTCAGGATGCAGGTAGTGTCTTCCGTAATTCCTTTGCAGTTAATTTGGATATTTATAATAGTCAAAATGACATAGTTCCTCAAACTTGTTCTCAGAACAATATTGTTGTTACTGTTTACAACGTTCTCATGGTTCTGCTCATTTTGCTCTTCATTATTTTGTGCAATACTCTCCATGCTTTTCTAAGATCATCAAAACCATAATTTCTTATAGCACAATAGTATTCCATAGCAATCATATACCACACCTTGTTCAGCCATTTCCCAAATGAAGGGCATTCTCACAATTTCCAGTTCTTTGCCACCATGAAGAAGCCTACTATAAATATTTTGGAACGTGTGATTTCTTTTCTCCTTAGTCATCTTTGGAAATAGACCTAGTAGTGGTAGTATTGCTGAGTCAAAGGGTAATTTAATAACTCTTTGGGAATAATCCCAGATTGTTCTCCAAAATGGATGCATCATTCCACCATTCCACCAATGGTGGATCAATTTTTGCACATCCCCTCCATTTGTGGCTTTCCCCGTCAATCATTTTAACCAATGATAGGTGTAAAATGATATCTCAAGGTTGTTTTAATTTGTATTTCTCTAAACAGTAATGATTCAGAGCATTTTAAAAAATATGATTATAAATTGTTTTGATTTCTTCATTTGATCCTTTGATCATTTATCAGCTGAGGAGTGATTTGTAGTCTTATAGATTTGGCAAAGTTCTTTATGTATTTGAGATATGAGACCTTTATCTGAGAATCTGTCTATAAAAATTTCCCCCAGTTTTCTGCTTTGCTTCTGATCTTGGCTACATTTGTTTTATTTGTACAGAAAGTTTTAAATTTAATGTAATCAAAACTATCCATTTTGCACCTTACATTGCTCTCTATCTCTTGTTTATTTGTAAATTTTTTGCCTATCCATAAATCTGATAGGTAATATATAAAATTATATTTATAAAGTTTTTATATGTATGGGTCTTTTCCCCTTTCTCTAATCTCTGGATAAGCCTAATAATTGATATGGCTGGGTCAAAGGGAAGACATTATTTAGTGATTTTTTTGTGCATAGTTCTAAATGTTGGCCAATTCACAGCTCTTACTAACAGTGCATCAATGTGCCTATTTTTCCACAGTTTCACCAACATTTATAATTTTTCACTTTTATCATTTTTGTCAGTATGATGAATATAAGGTGGAACTTCTAGAGTAGCTTTAACTCATGTTTTTATAATTTTTGGTGATATAGAGCCATTAACTTTTATCATGTTTGGAGTCTTTTATATTTACATAGTTTATATTTCTTCCTTTGAAAACTACTTGCTCATATTCTTTGACCATTTACCTATTGGGAAATGGCTTTTATTTTTATTGACATAAGTTAGTTCCTTAAATGTCTTAGAAAGGAGAATTTTACCAGACAAACTTGTTGCAAAGATCTCCCCTCCTCCCCTCCCAGTCTGTTAACTATTTTCCTTCTATTTTTAATTACATTGCTTTGTTTGTGCAAAAACTTTTAAATGTTAAGTAATAAAAATTGACTATTTTATATTCTATGATCTTCTCTATTCCTTGTTGCATCACAAACTCTTCTCCTATGCATAGATCAAAAGGGTAATTTCCTTTTAGCTTCTTCAATTTTCTTATGACAGAATGTTTCATATTTGTTTTCAGTTTATCTTGTTGCACAGTGTAAGATTTACGTGGATAGCTTATTTCTGCCAGTTGACTTTCTAATTTTCTCTTTATTTTTTGTTGAATAATGAATCCCTGTTCTGTCAGTTGAGGTCTTTGAGTTGATTGAACATTATGTTACTTTGCCAATCTGTTTCTGTGTGTTGTATACCTATTCTGTCCCACTGATTGATTTCTCTATTTTTTAAACCAAATCATTTTAATGATTACTTAGATTGAGATATGTTTCTGATAAGCCCTCTCTCTCACTTAAAAACAATTATATCCCTTTAAATTTTTGGCCTTTTTATCTTTTATTTCATGATACATTTCATCATCATTTTATTTCTGACTATATAAAGTAACCATTTGGTTCATATAGCTTTGGATAAATAAATTAATTTAAGTAGTACTGTTATTTTTTATTATATGGATAAGACCTACCCATAAGTAATGAATATTTATTTAGGCCTATATTTCTATAATAAAATGCATTATAATGATTTATATATTCACTATAAATCTTGGCAGGTAGAATATAAAATATTTTATAAATCTATAGTTATTTTGAATAGAATAATTCCTTTTTCTGTATCTTCTTTTTCTTTTTAAAATAATATTCACCAAAGCTGATGATTTATATAGACATATTTTATATTGTGTAACTTTACTAAATTTATTTTAATTCATTCTGTAGGCATTTCTGGATATCATTTGCAAAAAGTAATATTTTGTTTCCTTTTTGCCTATGTTTATTCCTTTATTTCTCTTTCTTGTCTGGTTACTATTATACCTAGCATTTCTAGTATATGTTAAGCGGTAGTAGTGATATAAGTCACTATTGCTTTAGCCCTGATCTCATCAGAAAGATCTCTAACTTTTCTCCATTACATATAATGTTCTTTATTTTATATCTATACTACTTACTCTATTAAGGATTCTGTCAAAAGTCTTTTTTAGCATCTATTGATATAATCATGTGTTTTTATGTTACTAATATGATTTATTATATTTCTATTCTTAATATTGAATCAACCATTTATTCTTTGCATAAATTAAACTTGGTCATACTTTACAACCTTTATAATGTGATATTGTAACCTATTGCTATTGTTTTATTTAAAATTTGTGTCAATGTTTGTTAGGGATGTTGTTGGGTTTCTTTTTCCTTTTCTTTGTCTCTCCCTTGGTTCAGGAATCAAGACTACTTTTTGTCATAAAAAAGAGATTGAGAGGGATTATATAGTATTGATATTAATGGTTCTTTGAATATTTGATAGGATTAATTTGTAATTCATTGTAATCTTTAATTTTTAAAATTTTCTTTGAAAGTTCATTAATGGCCTTTTCAATTTCTTTTTTTGATATTGGGTTATTTAAATAATCTATTCCTTTTTTATTCTGGGTAGTTTATATTTTTGTAAGTATTCATCCATTTGCCTTGAATTATGAGTTTTGTTAGTAAACAATTGGGCAAAATAGTTTTTTTTTAATAATTTCCTTTAATTGTTATGGATTCTTTTTCATTATTCATGTAATTTGGTTTTCCTCTCTCTTTTAAAAATCAGATTAGCTAACTGTTGATCTATTTTGTTAATTTTTTTTCTGCACTAGTTCATTTATGAGACCCAGCACTCTATCCCTTGCACTACCATAGACAACCAATATCAGAAGCCCATTATGTGCCAGGCATTGTACTAAGCACTTTACTTATTCTTTCATTTGATTGTCACTACCATCCTGGGAAATAGGTGCTCTTATTATCTCAATTTTACAGTTAAGAAAACGGAAGCAAACAGAGGTTAAGTGATTTGCCCAGGGTCATACATCTAGTAATTGAAGGCGGATTTGAACGCAGGTCTTCCTAATTTCACTCCAGAGCTCTATCCATTGTGCTTCCACAAACTCATATCAGAAGTGGGATTTTCTCAGTCAAACTCCAGGAGAGAAAATGTCTACATTTTTATTCACTCTCTTCACTCACTTCAAAATCCCCTATTATCTGGCCTCTGACCTCAACACTCAACAGAAACTGCCCTTTCCCAAGTCATTAATGATCTTTTAACTGCCATCCTGATAGCTTGTTGTCATTTTTTTTTACCTTTCTGTAGTATTCAACACTGTTGATTATCCTCTTGTCCTGGATACTGTCTTTTTTTCTGGGTTTTCTTGGGTCTTCTGCACAGTCTCCTTGGCTGTTACAATATGCCATGAACATACCCCAAATGCTTATCCTGAGTCTTCTCTTACTATACTCTCTCTGTTTCTATGATAATGACACCCAGATCTACATTTCTATCTCTTTTCTCTCTCCTGTACTTCAGATGTATATCACCAATTGCCTGCTGGAAATTTTAGAATGGATGTACCAAGTTTATTGTGTCCAAAACTGAACTTGATATTTTTCTCCCTAAACCCCACCCCTCTTCTGAACTTTCTGTCTTCTGTTGAAGGACATCATGATCCTTTGAGTCACTAGGTTCCCAAGCTTGATGTTATCCTTGCTTCACACTCACTTACCTCACATATCCATTTAGTTACCAAATCCTGTTTCTACCTCCACAGCATCTCTTGAATCTGTCCCCTTCTTTCAGCTCACATAATATTTTAGTCTCTTATCAACCCTACTCTGGAATATTGCAATAGCCTCCTATGTTCTTCTCAAGTCTCACTTTTCACAAATCTGCCAAACTGATTTTCCTAAAGCATATGTCTGACCAGGTCACTCCTCTAGCTAGTGTACTCTAAGTACTCCCCTTTACCTTTAGGATAAAATATAAACTCTTCTATCTGGCATTTACAGTCATTTACAACCTGGCTTTAACCTGTCTTTCTAGCCTTATTTGAACATTTTTGTTGTTCGGTCATATCTAACTTTTTGTGACCCCATTTTGGACTTTTCTTGGCAAAGATACTGAAGTGGTTTGACATTTCCTTCTCCAGCTCATTTTCAGTTGAGGAAACTGAAGCAAACAGGTTAAGTGGCTTGCCTAGGCAGTGTGAAGGAAGATTTGAACTCAGGTCTTCCTGACTCTAGGTCTGGTTTTATGTCCACTGTGCCACCTAGCTACCAACCTGGCACATACTAGGTGCTTAATAAATTATTGTTGATTGATCTTTGTAAAATGGAGGAAAATACAATTTCTCCTCTCTTCTTTCGGGCTAAACCTGATTGTTATTGTTTTCAAAGAGATCTCTGTATATGTATTTTATTCACCTATTGCCATTGTTGAGATTTTAAGACTATAGATTTAGAGCTGGAGGGACCTTAGAGGTCTTAAAGTCAGAGAATTTCAAGCCACAGAATGTATATTTGGAAGGGTTCTAAGAGGTCACTATCCAATCTTTACTTGAAGGCTAAAGACATCCTATGGGGAGATAACTGATTAACTCTCAAGTAAGCCCTTTCCACTTTTGGATGGCACTAATTGTTAGGAATGTTTTCACGGCCTCAAGCCTTAATGAACTTCTTTGAAATGTCCAACTACTGTTTCCGGTGCTATCCTTTGGAACCAAAAAGAGTACAAACAATCCCTTTTCACGTGATAGCCCCTCCCTTCAAATATTTGAATATAGCTATCATACCCCTCCCCTCCCAATCTTCTTTCTCCAGGATAAATATCTCCAGTTCTTTCAACCAATACTCCAACCTCTACCTCCCCCCATTCCCTTTTTACAGATTAGGAAACTGTGATCCAGAGGTTAAGTGACTAACTTTTACAAGGTGATATAGTCTTCTGGCTCCAAATCCACCTCTTTTCCTGGTGTTACTTGGAGGTTGAAAGACTAGTGAAGGAAGGAAGGAAGGTAGAAAAGAAGGATAAAAGGAAGAAAAGAAACAAGCATAAAAGAAAAGAAACAAGCATAAAAGGAAGGAGGATGAAGGAAGGGAAGGAGGAAAGAAAGGAGAGAGGGAGGAAAAGAAGGAAGTAAGAAAGGAAAAGAGGGAGAGAGGAAAAGAAGGGAGGGAAGGAAGAAAGGAAGGAAAGCAGAAAAGAAAGGAAAGAAGGAAGATTAGAAGGAAAGAAGGAGGAAAGAAACACACATTTATTTACTAAGCACCTACTATGTACCAGGGTCTGTGCTAAGCATTTTACAAATATTATCTCATTTCAATTAAGTGACTTGCCCAGGATCACACTGCCAATATGTATCTGCAGCTAAATTTGAACTCAAATATTCCTGACTTCAGGCCCAGAGCACCAACTAGCTGCCCGAGGGAGCTTGGCAGTAGAGACTCCTTTAAAGATCTAACCTCCTGGCAGAACCCCAGTAGTTTTATTTTCAGTACCTATAGGCCTATCATACCTAAACAGGTATGACACTGTGATGTCCCTCAGGCTATTCCTTCACTTTTTTCCCCAAAGTTCTGGCTTGATGTACTCATCACATTAGCTTTCATCAATCTTGGAAAGCACTACCGTAAAAGTAGGTTTACTATAACTAACCTGTTGATGTCACCATCCACATCCATTCCCAAACCACTCCTTCTTTAGACTTTCAGGTTGGACTTGCTTTAATCACTGCCAGGGGTTTTACTTCCTACCAGCTCTTGCTACTGGTTGGCAGAGCTGTTTCCCATAATACCTCGTCTTTGCTTCTTTACCCTTTCAACTAATTTCTAAGCATAATGGGCAACACACACACATACCCTATACATACATGTACATACCTTGAATCAGTCTGCCTTCAAGGCTTATTTCTTTAGTATCTCGGTTTTGGAGGAAGGGGTCATTTAACAACAAAATCAACTTATTTACAGCAGTGTTACAGTTAGCAGTTACAGTTATGTAGAGGTCCAGCTTATAAAAAGAATGGCATGCAAAAGAAAATTGCCCTGTAAATGTAAAAATGTAAATCAAATGAAAATGTGATTGTAAGTCATTGTTGAAACCATTGCTACCACCTATTAGAAAACAAAATATAGCCCAAGCAGTCATCACCTTGCCATGCAAACAATAAAATACGCTGATAAAAAAAAATTCAAAAGGTCAAGTACATTTTATTTCCTTTTCCCATTCAGGTTGTGTAAATGATAGGGTGTTTGAATGAGAAACTGTTAAGATCTTCATAGGGGCTAGAAAACCATCACCAAAGATATATATACATTTAACTGTAAAGATGCTAGTATTTCATGGCAGTCACAAATTGACATGGTTGTATTGGGATTTGGTTGAGGGTAAGCATCTAAGTGGGTAAGCTGAGGAAATGTTTATCTATTTCCAGGCTTCCTAGAAGTTTTCCCTGACCCAAATATCTTCCCTTCTAAGAGTACAGTATAATGGAATGAAGACTGGGTTTGGAGTGGTATTAGACAGTGGTATTCTGTCAAAGGTTTAACAACTGACTCTCCAAAAAATAAAGTGGATGCACAACACACTTTTAAATTTAATCTACATTAATTGGAACAATAAAGCTCATTGTCAGTTATCATGTCTTACTGCTATCCATGTACTTGGTGGTATCAATCTAATTATTTAAGTCATCTCTCTCATCTGATATGTGTACTCTGTGATTCTATCACCAAGCTTGTAAGAATGTGATAGGGATAGGGATCAAATTTGTGATTTTATTGGCATAGGAAACCCAGGTGAGGGCACTCTTTAGGGCAATGCAGGTCAGTGTCTTCTCAGCAACTTAGAGTCAGTGAGAGTTGCCTAAGGGGGCAGTTCTCAAAAATTTTAATCTCAGGATCCTTTTGTGATATTAAAAATGATTGGGAATCCCAAAGAATTTTTTTTTTTGCAGGGGGCAATTGGGGTTAAGTGACTTGCCCAAGGTCACACTGCTAGTAAGTGTTAAGTGTCTGAGGCCAGATTTGAACTCAGGTACTCCTGACTCCAGAGTCAGTGCTCTATTCACGGAGCAACCTAGCCACCCAGAATTTTTGTTTATTTGAGTCATATCTATAGATATTTATCATATTGGAAAGTAAAACATCTTAGTATTATTATGAAAATAGTATTTACTCCATATTTATCCCCTGAAAGGATCTTGGGAAACCCTGGAATCCCTGTGACCACATTTGGAGAATTCCTGGCCTAAAGCATTGAGAAATTAACTAATTTGTCTGAGATCATACAGCCAGAATGTGCCAAAGGTGGGAGGGGAATCTAGTTTTCTTGTCTTTGAGGTCTGTTCTCTATTCCATGCCATGTTGACTCTCCAAGCTGTTAGCAATGATATATTGAGTAGGGTGAAGATCTTAAATGATTATCAGCATATAGATTTTGTGATGGATGTTAGTTGTTGTTGTTGTACAGTTGTTTAAGTTCTGTCTGACTCCTCATGACTCCATTTGGGGAGTTTTCTTGGCAAAGATACTTGAATGGCTTGCCATTTCCTTCTCCGTGAACAAGACATTCCATTTCTCAGCTCTGGGTATTTTCTCTGGCTGTCCCCCATGCTTGGAACCCTCTCTCTCCTAACTTGGACTATTGACCTCTCTGACTACCTATAAGTCCCAGCTAAAACCTCACCTTCTTGTGGGAGACCTTCCCCAACTCCTCTTACTTTCAGCGCTTTTCCTCTTTTTAATTATTTTCTATCACTTGTATAACTTGCTTTGTACATATTTGCATGTTATCTTCACCATTATATTGTAACCTCCTTCAGGGTAAGTGTTGTCTTTTGCCTCTTTTTGTATCCCCAGCACTAAGCACAATGCCTGGCATATAGTAGGCACTTAATTAATGTTTATTTTTTGCTTTATTTCATAAAATGATGGATTATTGTATGTTACCTTTCTCTCTCTTTCTTTTCTTAAGGTGGTAGGATTGGAAGGCCACTATTTACCTTGAAAAACCAATGCCCCTGATCAGACCTAGTTTTTCTTCTACATTGAGCCCATATAAGAGAATAATAAATGTTTTAAGTAGTTAAGAAACATAAATTTCCTGAAAATCTTATACTTTAATGGAAGCATTGACAAACTACATCTGTGAAATCAAATCTATACTTTCATTTTGTATTTATAATTTCCCTTCCCTATTTCTAGCTTAAATGGATATTTGTCATCTGGGGAGGAGATTTGTGTTGTCCAAGTTCATCAACTCTTACTCAATTCCCACTTGAAGACATAGGGCCATGATTGAGATGTCATAATCAATGTAATCTATTACTCATGTAATGCCACATATAGTTTGGGGGACAGAATGAGTGCTGGAAGCAAATGAATACATAAAAATCAGAAATTCTCATCTCATATACTCTTGGCTTATTAAGAGAGACAGATAGGAAGAGAGATGAGGAGACAAAAGAGTCTATGTGAACAGAGTTGTTTTTTTTTTATAAGTGAGCATCAAATCCCCTTCAGATGAATGGCTTGAGACAAAACTGCCTCTTTGTAATGGACATTTAAAGCTGGGTTATTAGGTTAAAGGAGAAATATGAAATTTGGCACAGTTCTATTGAAGGTATTCTGGGGGACAGAAGGAAGGAAGCAAGACAGTGAGCCTCCAAGGCCACAGCACACAGTGACAGGGGCCCAACAAGGGATATTCTTTAATCTCACTACTTATAAATGCATGTATTATTAATGCTAAAAGAACCTCAACTTTTTGTAGCACATAGTTTTTTTACTTGTAGTTAGACAAGTACTATGTGTTTTAATAAATGCTGAAAGCCTCCGGTGGACAGTGACACAGAGGAGCCATTTTTAAAAAGATGTCTAAGGAACACAAGAGTTTTATTCTTACTTTGTGGGAGGTGAGGGAGAGATGGGGTCAGAATAGGAAAAGTTGCCATTACAGTCGTTAAACAATTGGTGAACTTCTTTTTCCTTAAATTGATACAGTGGAAATGAGTTTCATCAGTAAAAGTTACCTTCTTTCCCCTATCCCCGCCCCCAATTCTAATTTATATACTGACTTTATTTTTCTTTTCTTTCTGACAGCAGTAAGCAACAGTTAGCAAGTGATTTTTACTGGTCTTCTTGCTGTTCTTCCAACTTTAAGAAATATATAGCAAGGCAAGGGAGTTAGGATGAAAAACAGCCAAGTCACACAGGAATAGTAGTTAAAACTTTATTATTACTCACAAGAGGAAGAGAAGAACCAGTGCCCACAGGGAGCAGTATCAGTGTATGGTCCCCAGTGCTCCTGGCCCACACAGTGAGGTGACTTCCAGGGCTGGAACTATGTAATCACTTTGGTCCTCTCTCTGGTCAATGTCCAAGAGAACCTTGGGGTTCAAATTTATATTGTTGTTGTTTTTTTGCCCTTCATTCTAGAAGAGGACCATGGCATCAGGAAGGTAATACCAGGACTTGCAACTGAATTGGATTTAAGTGACAGAGAGCTATGAGAAGTTATCAGCCCAACTTTCTCCTCTAGAGCCATCTGGGTCCAGTGGCAAGATATAGATCAGGAAGATCAGAAGTGGAACCGCTTAAACTTATATAGAGTTTTAGGCAAAGATCTGACTGGCCATAGTTGGGACCAGTGTAATGAGAGTATTTTGTACTTTGTCTAATAATTAGTAAGCATTGCACAGCAGGGACGTAAGGAACTTAACAGTGACAATCCAGCGGGGGTGGGGAGTGGGGTGGGAGGGGTAATGACTCGTTTCTGAGTTTATTAGCCTTGGCATGCATGCATCCTGGGGGGCTGGGGCAGTACCAGTCAAATTGATTTTCATCAGTCCATATCCACATTGTACTGTAGAGGATTCACTACCAGCCCTTCCAGATGTCAGATCCCTCAGAAGGTCTTTGCCTATTTTCTGAGGATGAATTAGGCTGTGTTCTATCCACTGTATCAATTTAAGGAAAAAGAAATTCACCAGTTGTTTAACTAGAACTTTCCCTATATCTTGTGTCCCCATGCACACACGAGTGCATTCTCTCAAAAGTTATCCTACCATCAGGGAGAAAAGGGTATACTCACAGAGAGCAGGCATGACCAGGAAAACAAAGGGAGGCTGAAAACCTAGGAACTCATATGGCCAAGGCATGTGCATGAGTTCACACACGTAGGAATGTTTGTGGGTGGGTCACCTCCTACCTCCAAAGATAGAGATACTGAAATTCTCTGGTGACATTACTTGTTTTCTGTTGTTCTCTGTGAAGTATCATTTTTCCATTCTCCAATACATTGACTCTTCTAGGCATTTACTCTTAGTCTCAAGATTGCCAAGCTTCATTCTACTACTGTATGTTGGATTTTAGCTCTCCAGGGCTGTCTTTTGCTCTATATTCCCACATTTGAGGTGAATCAGAAATCATCTTCTTGACAAGGGCATGCTGGCACTTTGAATGCAAAGTTAAGGTTATGAGTCATCACACCCAGCCAGAGAGCCAACAAAAAACAAAAGAATGCCCCTGGAGTAATATGAATCTTTTTTTTTTAATTCTCTGTGCCTTGTGGCAGCTCAAGATCCTTGGTCTCAGACAATTATCTGACTTGAGGTTAGAAAATTCCCTTGTAACTCTCATTAAAAGAGCTTGTGCTGTCAAAACACATTTTGGAGACTGTTCCCATGCCACAACATCCCTACAGGAATTATGTGTGAGTCCATGATATCTACAGTGAGCAAGCAGATGTGGGGTAGGTATGTGCTAAACTGTGCTATGTGTCCTAGTATGCTCCCCTCCCCCCCACAATTATATTAGTTGAAGAAGTTATGATGATGAATCAGGTCAGATTTCATATTGTCTAGTATGGTTGAATGATACATTAATGAGTTCCTTATGGTCTCTATAAAGGAAAAGAGACCACACAAGAAAGAGGCATAAATGGGCCTCAATAACACAAGACACAGAGAAAAATATTGTGACTATACTAGGTCCATGACAAAATTCAGCATATGCCACAACCTAGAATTGTCTGATTGAGTAGACCCCATCTTTTTCATTTCATGGTTGATTCTGTCAGGGTCACTTCCTCTCTCATTTTGAACCTGTGCATCTCAGTGGTCTCATCACTGCATCTCCACTATTGGTTAAGTTAATTATACATTCAAATCTGAGGGTCAGTAAAGACCAACCATCTTTCTCTGGCCCTCAGGAAAGGATCCAATATTTTTATCTTCTCAAGCTCATGAATTATTGGGCCCACTTGGACTTTGCTTCCCCTGAGACTGGAAACCAAAAACAACATACTGTTACAAAAACTTCATTAGCAAACAGTATTTTCACAATATTCTAAATACCTCCAGTTAATAATTAGGGAGGACTAATTATAACATACAATGAAACTTATTTTGATGGACTTTAAAACAAAAATCAAAATTAGCTGTCTTAAGGAAATGTCCATACGGTATTTTCCCATTGTCTGATGGAAGGCACAGGTGATTTTATTTTTAAAATGTAAGTGAA
Source organism: Petaurus breviceps papuanus (assembly GCF_028583685.1). Taxonomy (NCBI): domain Eukaryota; kingdom Metazoa; phylum Chordata; class Mammalia; order Diprotodontia; family Petauridae; genus Petaurus; species Petaurus breviceps. The sequence continues at coordinate 15,418,980 of NW_027186296.1, read as the reverse complement.
TCTGGTATCATCTCCTGGTAACATTAAATACTATTGTCTACACACATTTAGAAATCTATTGTTGAAATATTCATCTCTGAATGATGTAGCAGATGTTACTCCCAGTATGACAGATGAAATGTCCAGCAAGTTTACATGCTAGCTTCCCTTCTCATTCCCTTCACTACTCCCACCTTATAAGACTCTAAATGGCTTAACTTCTTTCATATTTGGGGTTTCTATCTGTGCTTTAGTTCTATCAAAGCTTAAATATACTTGTATGTTTTTTCTGCCTACAGTTTTAAAATTTTTCTATTGATTCTGTCCCTTTTACTGCATTATTATTACTTATAAGTATTATTATATATAATATTCCATAATAATAATCCTTAGTATGTAGTGATTTATATCTTTCAAAGCACTTTTGCATATATTTTCTCACTCGTTACAGCTGCTATATAGTTATGAATTTAAAATGGAATTTCCATTCTGTCCACTTGGCTTGCTGTTAATAATGGCCTATATTTTTCTTACTTTCATAAGGCTTAATTTTAATGAATCTTAAGTTCTCAGTGACTGACAGTGAAGGACAGATTACCAACACTCAATGGCACCCTCATTCTAAATTTAGAGATTGTCCTTAGATTCCCCCAAATTGAACCATAACCTCATAATTAATATTTCCCATCCTTATTCCCTGTGTGAAATTGCTAATCCCAATATTATTTGACAGTGTTTGTAAGCATTTACTCCATACAGATTGGATATGGCCATATGTGAACTGGGAATAGCCAGTTTGTCATTTTCTTGGTGAATTAAAAAATGACCTAAAAACTGCATCTGCACATGAATTGCATTAATTTTAATTTAAAAAAAAAACTAAATATTTTAGGCAAAGGTCACTTCCTCTCTCCCACCACTTATACAAACCCAGATTCTTTGTTTTGCAAAAATTTAAAAGGACCTTCCTCTTTTAAATATGGAGGAAGGAATAGTGTCAGGGAACATGCCACTGACTCTAATACACTAGGATATGTAGGGTTAAACTTTGTTAAGGGCCAGAAGACTTTGTAGGGTAGTTTTTTTTTAATGGAAAGTATGGGTGTGGAAGAAAGACTGCTTATGGTAATCAGGAGACTTCGATTCAGATACTGGGTCTATCATTAAGTAGCTCTGTGACCTCTGGGATGGAGCAAAGTTTGTTCATCTGTAAAATGAGGAAGTTGGACTTGATTAAACACTAAAATCTCATTCTCACTCTCATATTCTGTGATTCTAACCAGATTTATGATCAGAGGGAGAAAACAAAACAAACAAAAAACAAAAACTCAGGTTCAAAAGAGTTTTGGTGCCATTTCCAAATGCCAGGCATCTCAATCAAAGTCCCATTTTCTATTTCCATCTTGTGCTTTGGGAGAAAGAAATGAAACTCTTATTTTCTGCTCTCATTTTTCACTCTCTTTTTTATCTAACCATAACAAGAAGAAAAAAAAGTTAAAAAAAAAAAAAGAATTCCAGCCACTCTACTCTGGTCTCAAAGAGACTATACTGCTTAAGTCCTGCCCACCTTTGCTGCTATGTCACTTTAACATAAATATAGTCACTTGATAGCTGACCGTGATGGCCTAATTAAGTGCTCTCATGTGCCTGTTTAAAATTGCAAAATAAATAGGTATTTGACAACTGGCCTACTTGTTTGTACCTAAGTAGAAGATGGGAGAATTCCAACAGTTATGCTTTTTCTTTTCTGCTAAATCACAATTTTGATGCTTCATCATGATAAATCCTATTGTGATTATAGTAATAACAAGAAATAGAATTTATTTGACTCTTTATGATTTGTAAAACACTTTACAAATATTATCTCATTTGATTCCCTCAACAACTGCAGGAGGTAGGTGCTATTATTATTTCCATTTTACAGAGGAGGAAACTAAGGCAGGCAGAGGTTAGTTACCTGGAGTCATACAGCTGGTAAATGTTGAGGCTGGATTTGAACTCAGGTCTTCTCCTTCTCCCTCTTCTTCCCTTCTTCTTGACTGAACAACAGCAAAATATTTAATAGGAATATGATACAATCCAGCATGCATTTATTTTTGAAAAGCACATGTTTATTGATATGTTTTGTTTTTATACATGATATTTCAAAAGTTATAGTGCCATTTTTTAAGCATGAATAGTTTTAAAAAGGCATTAAAACTTTTGGGACACCCTGCAGTTCCCAATGTATCACTATCTTCTTCCCCTCCCGAAGAACCATCTGTTATAAGAAAGAATTAAAAAGAGGAGAAAAAAACCAATGCGATAAAATTAACTAACATATGAAAAAGCCTGATATTATCTATAATGTTCTACAAACATAGTCCTCCATTCTGCACAGAAGGCATCGGGGAAGGGGGGGAGGGAAGTTGGGGGAGGTGTCTTTTCTCTTTCTAAAAAAAATTATTTAATTTTAATTTATGGAATAAAATAAGCATTTCCATAACATAGTAGAAGAATAAAAAGATGATTGCACATAAAACTACAAATTTATTATGTGCAGCCTGCTCATCCTTTTAAATATATAATAAAGTTATCATGTAAATTTTTTTCATTTTTTTCTTCCCTCCTGCCCCACCCTAGAGACAACTACCACTAGACACAAATAGGTATACGTATATGTATGTATATGTATGCATATTTTATGTGTATATACATATAATATATGTAAGGATATTCTATGCATACTTCTATTTATCAGTTCTTTCCTTAGAGGCAGATAGCAATTTTTTTCATATATCCTTTATTTTTAATATGGATATTTACAATAGTCAAAATAACTTAGTTACTCAAAGTTGTTCTTAAAACAATATTGTTGCCGTCTACAATGTTCTCTTGGTTCTGTTCATTCCATTCTTCATCTTTTCATGTAAGTCTTTCCATGACTTTTTAAGATTGATTTCATCATTTCTTATAGAACAGTTGTATTCCATCAGAACCATACACCACAATTTGTTCCGCCATTCCCCAATTGATGGGGATCCCCATAATTTCCAATTCTTTGCCACCACAAAGAGAGCTGCTGTAAACATCCCATCCCCATTACCTTATCTTCTCCCTGCACTGTCCCACTCCCCATCTCACCCACCCTTCCTAGAATCCCCCCATCCTCTTCCCCACCTCCCAATCTCAATCCACACACCCCTGTAAAAGCCCCTCCCCAAGCCAATGCCCCAGTTTTTTCATCTACATTCAGAAGGCTTCAAAACTCAAGTCTTCTTGATTCTGGATCTAATACTCTACCCACTGTACTGTATAGCTGCAACTAAAGCTGGAAGGCATATGCAACATGTAGAAAAAAACAAGCATTGAGTATGAAATCAAGGGAAATGGCTTCAGGTTCTGCTTCTGCCACTTTCTATGGAGTGAAAACTTCTGTGCCTCAGCTTCATTGTCTTCAAGGAGATAATACATAACTTCAGCACCCACCTCAGATTCCAAGCAATGTATCATATGAAGGTGAATTATTATTGTTATGGTTATTATGCAGTTTGATCAACAGGAGATGAATCTTTTGTCAGTGAAACTAAAGAGCATCCACTCAGATGTAGGAATACCAACATCCATGAAATCATGGTTCTTTTCAAATATCGAGGCATGTTTTTCCTAACAAACCAAATTTTGGATGAACTGAGTACAACGGAAACAAAGCTGAATCCAGAAGACTAGCAGAATTCAGTAAAGACCTGAAGCATTTGCACTTTTAGAATTCAGCTCCCATTAGATTGCCACAATGATGCTATGACTTCCAATTGCCATAACCTCTGATAGAAATTTCTAAGAGAATAAAGGCTAAGAAGGTGTTGTTGAGGTATTTATGTCTTTATGAAACCATTCATTCCTTCACTTAACAAGCATTTATGGAGTGCCTTCTATATGCCTGGCAAATACAAAGACAAAAATGTAACAATCCCTGCCCTCGAAGAGCTTACAATGTGACTGGAGACAGAGTCAGTGAGGCCTTTCAATGTTCTCTCTGTTTAAGACTTTGGGCTGCTCTGTAGGATGTCCTGATGCAAAAGACTGCCCAAAGGCCATATACCAAGTGGAGAATGCAAACAGACACACAAAAAGCCATTGAGAGACACCCCAGCTTCATAGATACCCTGCCCTCTCATGAAACAATGTCATCTTTTTATTTCACCTTCACTCTTTTGTGTACTACAAGCTTCTCTAGCAGCAATGTGATTTTGTTGTTCATTTGTTTCAGTCATGTCTGACTCTTCATTATCCCATTTGGGCTTTTCTTGGCAAAGATACTGGAGTAGTTTGCTATTACCTTCTCCAGCTCATTTTACAGATGAGGAAACCGAGGCAAATAGAGTTCAGTGACTTGCCCAGGGTCACACAACTAGTGTCTGAGGCCAGATTTGAGCTCAGGAAGATGAATTTTCCCAACTCCTGGCCTGGCACTCCATCTACTGTGCCACCAACTACCCTAACAGTATAATAGTACAGACTAACAACAACCACAATTACTACTATTACTACTAGCCCACAAGTTATACCTCTGTCTAATTTCATCTACTGGCTGTAGAAAGCCTCAGAGTGGGACAGTGACCTAGAGAGTCCTCAGGACTATTGCCCATAGCTACTGCTTGCCCTACTCCATAGGTCAGCTGCCTCAGTCTCCTTAAAATAATAGTTCCCTCTAAGGTTTCTATACGTCTCTTGTACTTACAGAAATATATGGCTCCGGGTGCCAGTTGAAGCAGGGGTAGTGATCGCTACCATGTGCAAGGCATTATTTTAGACAATGAGAATTCATAGACAGGAAAAACAATCACTGCTAAAGGTGCTGCATTCCACTCTTAGTAGAGTACTCCTTTTCAGATAACCTCGTTGGTTTGCTTGTCCAGCTGAATGAAGATAAGGGAAACCTTTAGACCGAGCGGAGTGAAGGGTGTCAATGGGCAGGCAAGAGAAGCATAAGCCCCTGTGACTCAGTGTCACAGATGGTAATGTTAGGGTCTCAGCATTGATGTTAGTGACTGTCTGTCACTTCTGCCGCAGGTTAGAACATCAGAAGGGAGTGCTTAAGAAGACAGGAGATAATAGAAACTAGACTTATGGAGTAAGCTAGAGATATCAGAGCGTGATCTCAGGATGTGATTGTTACTGGGCCTGTCCCTGTCCTCTGTCCATAAGACCTCAGGCAGCTTACAGAATGGTCCAGAACAGGGATGGGGAGCCTGTGGCCTCGAGGCCACATGTGGCCTTCTAGGTCCTTGGGTGAGACCTTTTGACTGAGTCCAAGTTTTACAGAACAAATCCTTTTATTAAGGGGATTTGTTCTGTGAAGTTTGGATTTAGTCAAAGGTCTGCACCTCAGGATCTAGAGGGCCACATGTGACCTCGAGGCCACATGTTTCCCACCCTGGTTCAGAACAAAAGATTTTCCTCAGGAATACAAATGAACGCAATGACCAACATGGAAAATTAGCCAGGAAAGAGCTTCATTGACATACTGTTTCTTCATTAAGAGATCTCACTGTCCTTTCTTTCTCCCTCCTTTCTCTCTCTCTCTCTCTCTCTCTCTCTCTCTCTCTCTCTCTCTCTCTGTCAAGTACAATGCTTGAAACATAGTAGATGCATAATAAATGTTCATTTGTGGATAGATTATGTCTAATAATGGGCCAGCCTATTGTAATAACTCAAAAAGTCTCTCTGCTTGTTTTATATTTGTAGCTTCTGAGCTGGAGAAAGGTTGTTGCTGACTTCAATACTATTGCCTACAGCCAGGGTTTCTGGCCCCACAATTTAATCTCCAGGTTTTCCTTAGGGAAGTAACAATCAGTAGAAGAGTTAATATGGTGCATGTGTGTGTGTATGTGTGTAGGTGGGAGAGACATGTCACACCCAGAAAAAATGTTACATGTTTTTCTCTTATTACCTATCATGCTTGATTCCAATTTATAGTCTTTTGTAGTTAAGATGCATGTCATACATTCCACTTTTTCTGTCAAAGACCTGTGTATATGTATTAGAGAAGGCAGCACTTCCTTATGTGATACTTGGGGCAGCTTCAGAATATTACCTGTGGAGCACATTAGCTACTCAAAAACAACCCTGCTGGTTAACTGTTGTCTGTAGCCATTTGATAGGTAATTTGCAGCTCTACTGCAATACAAATGAAACATCGAAAAGCCCATTTACTCCAACAGACATTAGTTTGATTGCAGGACAGATGAGGTGGGGAGAGGAGTAGCCAGCCTTCCTTGACAGGCATTTCTGCTGCAATATTGAGCCCTCTTCATCAGAATTTTCTCATCATTTTCCTCTTTATGAATGTGTGGTTGGCCACTTCAATTTCTTATGACTCTTCTGAATCTTGTAATGACTGTGGTTTGGAGAATGTTGGTCAGGCTGATAGTGTTCTACTTTCACCATCTGATGTTAACTGTGGTGAATAGATGGCATCTATGAAACTTCTTTTCCATAGTGTGGCAGCTAGTGGATAGAGTGGTTGCAGTGAGCATTTGACCTGGAGTTAGGAAGATCTAGGTTGGCAACTACCCTCAGCCACTTCCCAGCTGTGTGAACCTAGGCAAATTACTTAACTGCTTACTGCCTTAGTTTCCTCATCTGTAGGATGGGATAATAATAGCACCTTCTCCCCAGCATTGATGTGAGAATAAATGAAATATTTGTAGAATGCTTTGCAAATCTTAAGGTGCTATGTAAATGGCAATAATAATCATTATTATGTAAGAATTTGATTGGGGATGGTATTCCCAAGACTGCTCTAGCTCAGAATGAATTATCTAAGTCTAGCTTAGTTTATTTTTATTTTTAAAAATTTATTTATTTGCTTTTCTTTTACAACATTCAATTACACAATCCCTTGAGTTCCAAATTTTCTCCCCCCCTTTCCTCCCCCCTCCCCTCAATGGCAGCATACAATCCAATATAGGTTCTACAAATACCTTCGCATTAAACATTAGTCAAGTTGTAAAGAAGAGATATAACCAATGGACTGAACAATGAGAAAGAAGGAACAAAACAAAACAAAACACAAATAAGAAGAGAGTGAATAGTTTGCTACAATCTGCATTCAGACTTTGTAATTCTTTCTCTGGATGTGGATAGCCCTTTCCATCATGAGTCTTTTGGAGTTCTTATAACTTTGCATTGCTGAGATGAACCCAGTCTATCAAAGTTAGTCGTCACAGATATGATGTGTCTGTAATTCTGTACAAAGTTCTCCTGGTTCTGCTTTCCTCACTCAGCATCAGTTTATATATTTCTTAGTTTACTTTTAAAAAAATTATTTTTAATGAACAAAAATCCATCTTCTCTCTATCCCACCAGCAATTGTTAAAGCAGGGTGGGGGGGAGAGAAAAATAGACAGAAAGAGAGAGAAAGAAGAGAGAGAAAAAGAAAAGAAAGAAAAGATAGAGAGAGAGAGAGAGAGAGAGAGAGAGAGAGAGAGAATACTTCTAACATGTATTCTAATCATGGAAAGCGATTTCCCACATTGTCCATATTCAGAAGATATAAATCTTATTCTATAACTACCTCTCTTTCAGAAGGTGGGTGGCACATTCATTATTAGTTCTCTGGAATTGTAGTTGGTTGTTATGCTGATCAGAGTTTTCAGGTCTTTCAAAGTTGTGTCCTTAAGTTATTGTTGTTACTGTATAAATTGTACTCCTTATTCTTTTCACTTCACTCTTTACCTTCCTGGGTTTCTCTGAAACTGTCCCTTTCAATATTTCATATGGTTCAATTGCATGTGCATTCCACTGCATTCACATCCATGATTTGTTGAGCCTTTCTCCAATTGATGAGCATCCCCTTAGTATTCACCTCTTAGATAGTACAAAAAAGCTGCTATAATACTTTTGTACATATGAGTCTTTCCCCCCTTCCTTTGTTCTCTTTGGCATATAGGCTTAGTAGCAGTGTTGGGTCAAAGGGCATGAAGAAATCAACGATTTGGGTTTTTTGTTCCAATTTCTTTCCAGAATGACTGTAGCAATTCCTGTCAACAAGTTCTGCCAACTGTATGTTAATATGCCTGTTGTCCTACACTCACTTCAGCATTTATCCTTTTCCTTTTTCTAATCCAATGGTTGTGAAATAGAACTTCAGACAAGTTTAGCTTAGTTTGGATATGTAACCATGGGACTAGGTCAGAATTGCACTTGTCATCTAGAACCTAGGGGCTAAAGATGTGTTATTAGGTATTTGCTTAGGTGTATTTCCTTCTCATTTAGGCTAGCTATAAAGATTACACTTTAAGTATAGATTCCCTCCCCTTCATCCCCCCACCAATCACTGTCTTGTCATGACACAGGGTCTCATATAGCTCGATGAAACTATGAGCTATGCTGTCCAGGGTTATCTAAGACGTGCAGGTCATAGTGGAGAGTTCTGACAAATGGTGATCCACTAGAGAAAGAAATGGCAAACCACTCCAGTAACTTTGCCAAGAAAACCCCATGGACAGTCCTATTAATTCAGGCTATTCACTGGAAGGTCAAATACTGAAGCTGAAATGCTTTGACCACATAATGAGAAGATGGGTCTCATTGGAAAAGACCCTGACGTCAGAAAGGATTGAAGGCAAAGAGAAAAGGGGACAACAGAGATTGGGATGGATAGATAGTGTCATGGAAACAATGAACGTGGGCTTAGACTTCCAGAGTTAGTGGAGGATAGCGGGGCCTAGAGTGCTATGGTCCATGGGGTCATGAAGAGTCAGAAATTACTGAATGACCAAACAACAAAACAAAGATTAGGCAGTGAGCCTGAGACTTATCGTGGGCCTTTGATTTAGTATTATGAATAGAGGGCATACCAGTAAGTTCTGAAGGTAGTCTAAAGGGGAAGAGAGGAAGACAAGACAGAAAATAGACGCTTGAAGATACATGAAAGAGTAGATGAATTCTGCTCATCTCAAATTATGGTCTGTGAACTGAGGAAGGTCACTGTGGGCGGTGAGAGAAGACTGGTTACAGCATCATCTTCAAAGAATAATTTCCTTGACCATTGTGAGGCCAATGACCACAACTATTCAATGGTTTTTCACAGGTGACCAGAAGACAGGTTCCCTGAATTTGACAGCATCATGAACGTTAGACAGCCCCTTGGCAGGCCCAGCATGCCCTATCAAACATTCTGCTTCTCTGCTGTCATTTCCCAAGTCTCTGAAGCAGTGTGTTTCTGGATGTTTGCTGATGAGAATTTTAGATGACGTTTATATCATCTAGTTTCTCACAGATGTATCTAGGGATTTAAAACATGGAAATTGTGCTCTGCCTTACTTAATGACCAGTTATTTATTGATGAGATTAATCAACACTTTTAGCAGCTCCTAGGCACAAATATCTCCATTGTCAGTGATCTAGTAATTTCATGGGAAACATTTGACTTATTCATTAGGGTACATCATTACCTCTTCAGAAACACAAAATTCATTCTAAACAATCTTCCCTGGAAAATCATGCCAAATTGGCAAGACAGGAATATATCTTAAGAGGAAGTAAACTGAAGTTAAATGGAACTCATCAATAGTTAATTCCTCTTTTTCTAAAGGAATAACAGATCCCTGTATGAGAGTAGGTACTGGTTGACTCAAAGCTGTCACCACTGATGTTTCTGGGGCATTCCAATAAACCCATAGTTGAAAATTTGAAAATATGCTGAGGGCATCAGGACTGAGTTTATGGGCTCCAGTGAAACGTGGTCCTCTTGGACCTGGATAGCAGACTCTAACTCATTCATTCACCAGTTTAAATCCCACATGAATTAATTATAAATCAAAAATCGTTTTCTAAACATCTCATAAAACTCCAGAATCTTTGACACAAAAGGAAGGACAGTAAAAGCCAATATTTAATTCTAACCTATTGATTGACAGATAATGCACCTCAGGCTGACCATAGTTCATTAAAAAAATATATATGTTTTCCTTTCGTCATCAACTTTATCGACCTACTCTCCTAAATCCAAAAATACTCAGTGTTGGTTTGGAGGATATGAAGGAAAATTGCTGATTTTGTAGAAGTTAAAGGCATTTGGTAAAAGTTGCTTCCTATGACCTTCAGTTGACTCCTTCAGGCAAAATTGAGGCATGTGTGCTTTTTACTTGTGACCTACTCTGGATAATCTGTCTATACTTAAGAGCTGGTCCAAACACCTGAATGTAGTTTGGCAGAGGGGAAATAGGAATGTTTCTGGGACTAGAGAGATAAAATCAAGAGGAGAAGGGGAGAAGAGGTACTTGGAAAGAAATCTTGATTATGAGGCTATGTGATATGTTTTGCATTTGACCTATATATTTATTCCATGCTATACAACTTTACTACATTTACTATTTGTTACATTTCCATATGTATGCTATATGTCTGATCTACTGGAACTGTTCTGATTTAGATCTTGTATTCCTCAGATCTTGAATGGATTGATTGATGTGCTTACTAAGCAGTGATCTCAGAAAGATGTTGTAATAAGGGACAGTTATCACAGCATTCGAGAAAAACAAATATCATTATTATCAAAAAAGCAAATTTGCAATTTGCAAATATAAGACAGTGACTTTAATTTCAATTCTAGGAAAAATTCTGGAATACATTATTAAATAGATGGTTAATAAACATCTAGAAAAGTAAGTGGTGGTTATAAAGAGCCAGCCATGACTTATGAAGACTAACCTTATTTCCTTTTTGTGAGGATTGGCCTAAAGATAGGCTAAATAACTGATGAAAATGATTCCACTTTGGACCTCTGACTAACTTGCCTATGCATTGTGAAGTTCCTTTGTACTCAATACTGGTTAGACAGTTAAAGTCAGGCAAGGAATACAAATTATACTGATAATAATCTACTAAGTGCCAGGCCCTCAGCTAAGCACTAGACATTGGTAAATTGAATGGAGATTTGACTTGCTGTCTCCTTTGGAAGTTTGGGACATGCAAATGGGTTATGGGCACGAAGAAAATTTTCTACTTGAGTCATTCCTTATAATCGCCTAGATTTTCTGCTTTGTTAAATTTCTTTTGTTTTAAAACCATGTATTATTTAATCTTGTATGGAATAGAGGTTCATTGCAGTGGGGGTTTATTTGAACATATGTTGAACCAAAGAATACCTGAACCTGGGAGGTAATGAATGGTCCTGGGTTATGGGTTCCTTGAGAGTAGGGTTTTTCCCTTATCTCTATTCCTAAGCCATAGCCCAGTGCCTGGCACAGAGTCAACACTTAATCAATGCTTATTGATTGACTGACTGACATGAAAGGAACCATGCAAGAGGTTTTGATACACATATGTGTTAGCAAATTTCCTAAGCAGCTGAGGCAACTAGATGTATTTATATGACTTAGGTGCATCCAAAGGCTCCCATTTACCTGACTTCCTCCTTAGCCCTTGCCATGAATACCGTTTCCCTCCCCCACTCCCCTCTTGTTTCTTCCTTTAGCATTGCGCCAAAGCATGAGGACAGCAGCACAGATCTGATTAATCCAAAAGAAAGGTGAGCACTTCTTAAAAATGCACTAAGTAATTTTTCTTCCTCATTATGTAAATGTATTATCATCATATGCTGATTCCTTTCTTGTTCACCAGAGCCATTAGACATTAGAGAGCTCTCTACAAACTCAGAATATTAAAAATGTACAATCCATCGATCAACAAGCACTTTTTGAGGAACTACTGCATTCCTAAGGCATAGTGATATAGTCAAGATGATGTCTAAGGATTTGGGGACATAGCTTAGTAAATGCTTTCCAACATATGTTTGTATATAGGTAAGATCAAATTAAGGGGCTGCGAGGTGGCATAATAGATATAGTGGTTGGCCTGAAGTCAGGAAGACTCAAATTCCTGACTTCAAATCTGGCCTCAGACACTTCTTAGCTGTGTGACTCTGGGCAAATCACTTAACCCTGTTTGCCTCAGTTCCTTATCTGTAAAATGAGCTGGAGAAGGAAATGGCAAACCACTCCCGTATCTCTGCCAAGAAAACAATGACAGAACAACAAAATCAAATTAGAACGAACTTCAAAGGCAGTCTAAAGGGAAAACTGGATTACAGGTAAAGAGGACCAATTGATCAGTAGTATTCTGATAAACTTCAGAAAAACTCTGTCAGTTGACAGAATAATATGTGGTACTTAGGGACAGGATGAAATATTTACAAAGTTTTAGGACTGTTGAAATAAAATATTCTTAGCATGATATCACAAAATTGTTAGCATGATGTAAAAATATAGAACCTACTTCAAAATAAGGTTCTATTACAATATACCTAAATGTACATATTAATTACAAAAGATATATTAATACATTTAAGTTTCTATAGTCCACTATGGAAAGGAGACACAAGGCTGGGGGTTGAGAGGCCTTGCTTATTAACTTGACTCTACCACTACTGACTGAATCGAAATTTTCAATAAATAGCTTTAAATGCTCCACTCATCAATTTCCTCATCTGCAAAATGGGGGTAATAAATTGAATCTCAGTGCCATTGTGAAATTAATGTGAGATAATATATGGAGCATGCTTTAGAAATTGAGAACATTTTCAAATAGAACACTTTTCTTTGAAGTACAGACTGGTTAACTTAAGAATATGATTTCATTTTGTAGTATAAGGTAATCACAAAAATAGCCTTATGTAATTGTGTAACTAACCAGTAACTTCCATAAAGCCATCACTAGCAATAATCACACTATTTACAAAGTACTTTTGATTTGCAAGATGTGCCTGGACCCCCTTACAGTCTGGAGGGTCTGGGTGTTCCTTTCACAGAGAAGGGAAACTAATACAAAATAGGTGATATTATTTTTTAAATCTGGAAAAGATAACTATATCTTTCTCTATGCAAATGATCAACTTGGAGAAAAGCTTTCCCAGTGATTCTGACCTTCTCTATTGCTTTCTGCAGCATATGACACCACTGACCATCTTCCTGTTCTACATTCTTTTGGATTCTATTTGGTTTCTGGATCACACTCTGCTGGTTCCCAGAGCCATAACTAACAGCACCACAAAAAATGCCCAGGGAAAAGAAAGAAAAAAAATTAAGACAAATTCACTTGGGATCAATGGTAGAAGGCTTCAAGGAAATGCTTTAGACTCCAGGATATAAGACCCTTAGGTGGATGCCCTGGGAATCTGAGAGGCCATTGCTAGGGAGACCAGATCAAGGAGGAGCTCACATGGGATAAGTGTTTGGGAAGGAGGAAGGGTGAGTGAGTTAGTATGCAATCTGGTCATTTCCTACGTCAATTGATTATTCTTGCTTGTTAGCTAAGGACTAAGCTCAGCTGCTTCTATCTGTCCAAGAAGCAAATGTGTTGTCAAGGGCCCTCAATGCTTTTGGTGTTCTGAAACAAAGCCTTATCCAAGCTAATACTAATCCAAGAGTAATACTACTCTTATTACTACTCTCAGTGGAGTGGAGAGAATTCTGGACCCAGAGTCAGGAATACCTGAGTTCAAATGTGACCTCAGAAATTTACTAACTTTATGACCCTGAGCAGGTCACTTTGCTACTACCTGCCTCAGTTTCCTTATCTGTAAAATGGGGATAATAATAGCATCTACCTCCCAGGGTGTCAAATGAGATAATGTTTGTGAAGTCCTTTGCAAATTTTAAAGCACTCTGTAAGTGCTAATTTAATATTATTATCTAAAATTTTTTCACTTATATGATTAATGCAGAGTAAAATAAGCAGAACTAGGAAAACTCTTCACAATGATTACAATAATGTAATTGTAAATAATAACAACAAAATCCACAAAACTGAACACTGTAATAATCATGACCAAACTTGACCCTGAAGAAGAGATGAGAAAATGTATCTCCTTCCTATCACTACAGAAGTGGGAGACTATGGGTGTAGAACATTACATACACTATTAAACTGAGTTGACCTATTGATTAGTTTTACTACTACTACTCTCTCTCTCTCTCTCTCTCTCTCTCTCTCTCTCTCTCTCTCTCTCTCTCTCTCTCTTTCTCTCTCTCTCTCTTATACTATGATAAGAGTTGTCTCTTTGGGTGTGTATGGGTGGAGTATATTTGGAAATTAAGGTGATATAAAAGCAAAAGTTATCAATAAAAATTAATTAATTCTTCTTCCCTAGCTCCTTGTCTTCTTCCTAATCTTTTAAGGATGGTTTAATAGGATTATTTCACCTTCTTTGTATATGTTCTCCCTTGGCCATTTCTTTCAGTCTCTAGTAGTCTTCAATGATACCCTCTATTTAGATGAATCCTCATCTCCCTTAGGAGTTCTAGACTTCCATCCCCAAATGCCTATAGCACATCTCTATCTAGACATCTTACCAGTACCTCAAATTCAATACACACTAAACTAAGCTTATTATCTTTCTCCTTAATATGACTAATGCTCCTGATACATAATTTACCCATTCTGCCATGATCAAGATCTTGGTGCAATCTTCCTCCTCCTTTATCTTTTGCATCTAATTGGTTACCAAATCCTGCCACACCCACTTACAGAATATCTCTTGCATCTGTCTCTTTTTCTATATTCCCCACTGCTGAGGTATATAGGGTATTCAGAGAGGACTAGCACTGCTGGGGTGAGGGCTTGATGAGTCATTTTCAGGGCTGCTCAACCACCTTTGGTGTACAACTGGTCACACAATTCTCACCTGTGGCCCCAAGAAGTTGTAACATGTACAGCAGACACACTCTTGTAAACCATATGTGCAGATGGGCTAGACCAGGTTAAGGGTCACCCATGAATCTCAAAACTGTCTGTGAGTTAGTGGTATGTCTATCCCAAGGTGAAGACTTCTTCAGGTGGAATGGACATACTAGAACAATTTAGTTCAATAGCCATGAAGGCAGCTAAATCAGGTGCTGGGGAGTTCTCAAAGCTTGGTTAAACATCAAAGATGCTAAGCCTGCATCCTGGGTCATCTCCAGTCATCATGACTTTTGTCTTGCCACTGGACTTCAATGACTCTGCAAGAGAGAGTGAGGCTGACAACTGTGCCTCACTTAAATCCTATTTAGCATGAGTCAATATATCACCCTATGATGTCATTGCTCCTCTCTGAAAATGAAGGACAAACAACAACATTCCTACTGTTCTGGTGCAGATTCTCATTACTGACTTCATGATCTAGTGCAATCATCTTCTAAGAGATCTTCCCACCTCCACTCTCTGCCTCTTCCAATCCATTGTTCATATTGCAGACAGGCTTCTCTTCCTTGAAGACGAATCTGACCATGTCACTTCTCTGCTCAAAACCCTTCAGTGGCTCCCTTTTACCTAATGAATCATGATCAAACCCTTCATTCAGTCTGGCATTTAAGACTCTCTACGATCTTGAGATTTCAGACCTTTCTAGTGTTAGCTTTTCTTTCCCTTGCTACCTCGTATAAGCCTTAGCCAAAATGAACCACTTACTGCCCCATTATAAATGATGTTCTACCTTTACTTTCACTTTGTTTACATTCTTTTCCTTTCCTTCACCTATTAAATTTTTATCGGTCCTTTAAAAAACCCCATCTCATTTGCTACTTCCCCCATGAAGCCTTTATTGATTCCACCTAGACAGCAATGGCTTTTACTTTCTTTAACCACACATAAGACTTTATTTGTATGTCTCCTCTACATTTAATTGCTATAACTATTTGTATATGTTTCATGAAAGTCAGCATATTATCATAGATACAGGGCAAATGATGGCTTCAGGAAGAACTATATTCAAGTCTTGTCTCTGACAAACAGTCAATGTGTGAACATGAACAAGCCGTTCAATCTCTCATTTAAGCCACACACACCCCTCCCCCAAGTCAACTAAAAATCTATAAGTTACAAGACTTGTTGTTCTACATTGGTAGGGAGTCTCCAGACTGGGAGCTTCAGATGCTGCTGAAATCAGTCATATACCTCAGACCAAGAAACAATAATAGACAGGTAATCGTGGATAGTAGTCAGAGACCTGGCCCCAGAGTCAGGAATTTCTGGACTCAAGTGCCTTCACTAATCCTTGGCAAAATTGTTGAGTTTCTTAGTGTCTGAGGCAAGAAGAATAGAAGGGGCAAAGTAAGTGGCTATCTGCAGCAGTAGAGGTAATTTCCTCACTGGGAGTTCCCCATACCGATAAAATCACAGGTCCATTTTCTCCCCAATATAGATAGATATGTATATGTATGTGTGTATGTATGTATGTGTATATATATATATATCTGTATACACATATATAAATACATACTTATATAGACATATGTGTATATACCTATTATACTCTGGGAAGGGAGTCCCCCTATCTCTTTTTTTTAAGCCTAATCTTTTCCTGGTCAACAGGCTATCTATTATTTCATCAACTCTTCTCTTCTGCCAGATATTCCCTTTCTCCTTTCTAAATCCTATACTTCAAACTCTGCCTCTCATCCCCCCACTCCACACACATATACACCTAGATTTTTTTATATTTGAAATTTTCCAGACTAGAATCTTCCAGTTTCCTAACTGACTAGTGTTTCCCTGCCTGTGACCTCCAGAATACAAAACCAATTAGACATGTATGAGTGGGACCTTTCCTCTCAGTCTTAGGATCTCTGATCCAGGAGCTGCCAGGACACCATTTTGAAGCTCAGAAAGCCATCTTGATTCTCAAATTACCTGAGCTGCCCTAAAGCGTGGACACAGGAGTCCTAGACACTAGTGGACCCCCTTTTTCTGCCTGCAAATTCTCATGCCCAGGGCACCCTTGTGCCACCTATAGTTGTGTTCCTTCACTGGCCCTTTTCTATTTTTATTTTTGAAGTGCTGGCCCTGCCTTCAATGCAAGGGAGGTCAATGGGCTTCCCTGGCTTAGAGGCACTTGGTCCTGGCCCCAGTGTGAGGAGCTGCCCAACTGTGAGGGTGTCAGCCCTAGTGCCCATGCACAGGCACATTGGGCTGCCCTGTTATCATTCCCTTGAGGTTTCTACCTCCTACTCAAACTTGAGTGTCTTCATTTATATGGCATATGTAGCCTTCTCTTTGGGGCTTTCCCTTAAACACATCAAATAAAAGAACCTGTAGTTTCCAGCACTGGCTGCCTTGTCTAATTCTTTTGTTGTCTACTTCCCTCTGGTCCCAACAATACACCGGGACAGTGCCCCATTCCTCTTCTAAGTTCCATGATGGCAGCAACAATGTTTTATCTAATTTTTATTTCTCATTTAATGGCGCTCTTCATTCTTAAAAAATTGTCAAAAAAAAGTTTGCTGAAATGAATTCAATAAAGGCTTAAGTGGCCTTTAAAGGAGAATATCAACAACCCATCTTAATAATGGCCCTCTTTTTTTTCTGGGACCAAATTTTGACACTCAAATACCAACAAAGTGATCTAATCTAGGAAGGAAAATGATGAGACGCAAGTGGAATTCATTATGAAGAAGGCTTTTGAAAAAAAAGGGAGGGGGTGGTGGCAAGCCTGTCTCAGAAAGTCCCAACACACAGAATTTTAGCACTAGAAAGGGCCTCAGAAATATAGTCCAGGAGTTCTTAATCTGGGGTCCAAGGGATCCATGGGTAGATTTAAGGGGGACTTGTGAACTTGAATGAAGAAAAAACAATACATCTTTATTTTCACTAGCCTCTAACTGAAATTTAGAATTTTCTTCAATTATGAATTAAGAAAAAAAATATTCTGAGAAGGGCTTCAAAGCCTTTCCCAGGCTGCCAAGAGGGTCTATGGTACAAATAAAAGTTAAGCTGGTCCAATTTCCTTATTTTATAGACTAAGAAATTGAGGCCAGAAGAGCAAAAAGAGACAGCAGAAGAATTAAGAGTGGAACTCTGGCTTCCTGACTTCCAGTTCAGTCCTGGGTTCTGTGCTCCTAGGGAGGAAGGAGTGCCTCTGTGAGTCCTTATTTCTAAAATATCACTTTCTAAAGATCCTCTAGCTCATGTTTAGGGAAATAAATTTCATATGGAACATCAGGGAGGTCTGGGGCACATCCTTTGTCTTGTTCAAGCAGCTACATTCTGTGTCTACAAGAAACAGCGACCTCAGAATTGATCTGCCCTTAAGTTTCATTCCCTAGTCACTTTCAATAAGCATCCATACAATGAGGAGCCCTTGCTTAATCAAAATACATATGGGGCATGAATGCCCCATGACACTGAGTTGGGCAGTATTGGAATCTCTCACTTACATTTAGTTGCAAAGCCTGGAAGAGAGTTTGCTAGAACTGCCAGAAGCTTTAATGGTTTAATGATTTTTGAAAACAGATGACAGCTCCATCTCACATACCTCCCCTTCCCCCTTCCCACCTCAGCACCACAGCAGGCAGGACATCTATCCTAGCCCTTCCTCCCACTATGCCTCAGTCACATCACATCATAGAACTGGAGTTGGGAAGCATCATGAAGGCCATTTAGTTCAATTCCTCCCCCTCCCCCTGCCTTCTTTATAGATGAGGAAATAGGCCCAGAGAACAGAAATTATTTGCCCAAGGTTGCACAGGCATATCTGGGATTGTAAAAGGTTATATGAATAAAGTGGGACTATCTTTTCTGTGAAGCATAATACATTTCATAGAATCACACCAAATCAGAGTTAGAAAGAAATTTAGAGATTGCTGGGTACAATCCATCCATTTCATAGATTAGGAAACTGAGGCCCAGAGAGAAGAAATGTCTTCACTCAAAGTCATAAAACTAATTAATGCCAGAGCTAGCAATCAAACCAAAGTTTGCCAACTCTGTTCGGAGCACCATCCATGAAACAATTCAAGACTCTGTTTTCTAATAGCAAGGAGCATTTCTAACTAAACCAAGAATAAAGGGGTAACACCAATGCTATATGACATTTTTTTTCATGCTCCTGAGTTATCTAGTCTTCCTTTTTTTCAGTTCAAGAATTATTGAAAGAATAACCACTATACTATGTTTACTGCACTGCTAAGTGCTAGAATCAATTACAAGTGAAATAAATACATAATATAGTTCTGCTCTTAAGATATTATTGGTTGAGGCAAGACTCATAGACATATAATGATTAGAGAATAAGAAAATTCAATAAACATTTTACTCAACTATTTATTGGAATTATTACCATTTCTGTAAGTTTCTGCATTTATTTAAGGCTTACAAAGCACTTTTCTCACAACAATCTTGTGAGGTAGATAGATCAAATGCTATTATTCAAGTGTTATTATATTAATTTTGCTGATGAGGAAACTTAAACACAAATAATTTAAGTGTTGTGCAAGGGTCACATAGCTAGGAAGTTTCAGAGCTGAGACTGAATCTGACCCTCCAATTACAATTTCCAATTCCTACTATTTTTTTTTATTAAGGGTCTTACTTTAGAAGGACTCAATTTTGTTGAGAAAGTGGAAGACAAAATAATCCCACTACTGGGCATGTATACCAAGTTGGTGAATAACCAGTGGCAAAGGTTCCATAGAGGCCAACACATGGCATCACTTTTTCGAAACAAAGTAGATGCCCCTTAATTAGGGAATGACTGAATAAATAGTGGCATATGAATTTAATGGAATGCCATTGTGTTAACAGAAATGGCCAATATTAGGAATTCATTGAAACACTGGAAGACTTAAATGAATTGTTCTAGTATTGAAGTATTACAGAATTACTAGAATTACAATGTACAATGACTATAATAATAAAAATAAACAACACTAGGTTGGCACATTGAATAGAGGTGCTGATCTTGGAGTTAGGGAGACCTTAAATTCAAATTCTGTTGAACTAGGCAGTAAAGCAACTATTGTAATTGGTAATTGCTAAATCAGAATTATTTGTAGGACTCAGTTTATCTTGAAGTAAGAAATGAATTATTACAAAGAGAATAAAAAATGGGATCATATCTGTGCTCCACTGCTATGTGGGTTGGTGACAGTGTAGCACATTATAGGTATACACCTGACATACTGACAAAACCTGAGCTCAAGGTCTCATGATCTACATCAAAGGGTCTTAATTTTTTTTGTGTCTCATAGACTCCTCTGGGAGTCTGGAGAAGCCAATGAATCCCTTCTCAGAATGTTTTAAATGGCATAAAAGTGAATACAAAGATTATAAAGGAAATCAAAAGTTAATGAAAATAAAGATGTAATTTTTCTCATCTAAGTTCATAGACACCCCCTTAAATCTATCTACAGACTTCTTGGGGATCTGAGGATTCCATTAAGAACTTCTAATGTGTAGTAAGAAAATATTTTATTTTTATCCTAGTATAATGATGGAGTGTTGTTCTTTTCTTATAGTAACTTATGGCATCGGGATCTTTAGTCAATTTAGTTTTTATAAATTCTGCAATTAAAGTGAAAGAAAATTGCTTAAGCTGGATTTTTTTTTACATCATATAGTTATACATTTTATTATTACCAAATTGGGTTTCATGAGCAAGCTTTCCCTGTGGAAAACAATTTCTAGGATGCTAGCTCTGACAATTCCAGTAGCAGACACAAGGTGGTGATGTTGCCCAGTTTTGATAACTTAAACAACTTTGATAGTCTTATTACAGATACAAATTATTGACAGTCTTGGATTAATGGATAAAATCAATAAACAATTTGTTGTTTTTTTCTTCAAGTTATCACTCAATTAAAACAATGCAATAATTTATATGATTACTCTCTACATTACATACATAACATAGGAATAAAACTAGGAGCAAGATTTAAAGAAAGGGAGTATTTTGTTCTCCCTTGCTATTTAGACTGCCAGTGTCTTCATCTCTACTTTTTCTCTGTGCTAGAGAAATAAATATCTGAAAATCCAAGTCCACTATACTTTGCCTCAGGTTCGTTCATTCTAATGAAAGTGAGGCTTGGGTACTAGTAGCAATATTACTAGTAGGAAAGTGGGAGTGAACAGAGGAGGAACTATGATTCAAACCAGTGTGAGATGGAAACATCTGCCTTAAAGTATTGGACCTTACACCTGATGTGTGCTTTCTGTGAATTGCTACAGAGTTAGATTAGGTTTCTAGTTGATGAAGGAGTATGTTTCAGTCTCTAATGTTTCTCAGGCTATGTATACAAAGAACCAATAAATCAAACATTTTGGTTAAAATCATTTTTGGCACTGCAGCAACAGTAACAGAAATGTTTTCAAGGGCAAATGAACAGTTTTGTGGTAAACCCTTCTGCATACTGAAAATGATTGATTCAGTGCTATGCTATACTTACATAGTCATCAATTTCCTTTACAAAGAACTGCCCTGGAGGGGTTTACATAGAGAATGCAACCAGTTGCCACCTATAGGCTACTCTTGTAGTGAGAGTAGTCAAGAGCTGAGGTATCAAACCTGGGCCCTGGTTGCAACCTGAACCAGATTAAAATGGAATTGCAAAATATTTAACAAAATAAAACTATAATAAAACATAGATAACATTACATTTTAAGACTAAGTCAAGATGCACACACACACACACACACACACACACACACACACACACACACACACCCCTCTCCCAACAGGGATCCTTATGTATGTGTCTAGTTTCCATTTGAGTTTGACATCACTGATCTAAAAGGGAAAATAAATGGCCAAACCAGTTTAGTTGTCTAAATCATTCACTATTAGTGATAACATATTGGGTTTCTAAAAAACACCCTAATCATTCACTGATTTCACTCTTTTTTGTTGGAAATGTCAGGCAAACAGTCTTATTGCTATTTGTAGCATCCCAGAAAGGAATACTGGACTGAGGATTAAAGACCCTAATTCTCTTCTTGATTCTGCCATTGCCAAATTGTGTGACCTTGGGTAAATCGTCTAATCACCCAGAGTCTTTTTTTATTCTGTGAAATGAGAGGATTCTCTGATGGTAGTTCACTGACGGGTCCTATGTCTTTTCATTGCACTTTTCATCCATGACCATTAGAGAAGTCTTTTTTGGCCTGCAAGTAATGTGCCAGAATTTGGACAAAAGTTATTCCCTTGCCTTTGAAATTTATGACTGATTTTGAATTTGGCCAGAACATTAATTTGTTTTAAGGGAGGAAGAAGCACATTGGAAACTCCATCCGACCATGCTGACTAAGGAAGCATTTCTCAGACACTTGTCAGAAAATTCCCATTGCTTTGAGCTCTTGGTTCATGTGATATGCATAACGCTTTGATCCTGTTGGAATGATTGAAATAAAACCTTTTATGTTGCAGTAAAAACAAATGTTGTCCTCTAAAAGTAATTATTTGTGCTAATTTGTCCAGAATACAACTGATTTGTTATTTGGGACTCTTTTAATGACCAGATAGATTGATCCTTTTGACTGAGTTGATTATGCAGAAATCTGTTTTGAAGACTGTTAAAAAAAAAAAGATTTAGTCCCAAACAGGCCAAATCTTTTAGTCTTTTGAATATTTTATATATCAGTGTGTAAAGGAAGTTAAAAGCTGATTATTATAAGTTGCCATCATGGTGAATTTCATAGTTGACATAAGAGGGCACCAGAGGTAGCTTTCAGCAAAAATGATAATGAATTATCAATGATCTTTATCATTTAGGCATATTCCTCTGAGGGAACATCATTGTCTATGCAAGAGGATGACCAAGTAGCAAACAGGCTATTACAGTAATCCATGCAGCTATGACTAACCATCTATCCATTTTAATTTCTTGGGTAATTGATTCCATCTATTAGGAACCAGCCAAGTATTTAAAAGACTTTGTCCCATAAGATCTTGCCTCTTGGGTGTGATGGTCAGCTAATCCAGTAAGCCTGGTAGATACAGAGATTTTTGCCAGCTCTTCACATCAGTAATTTCACACACTCCAGGGAATGATCATAAATATGTTCCCAAACAAGACATAGCCAGTGATTTCTTCTACCTTCTGACCAAAAGGGGGGGGGGTAAGGAGAGGACTGCAGTCTTGTATACATTTTATAATTAATTTCCTTTTATTATACGAGGCAGATTTATATCATTGACTTAACTGAATTCATGATTTCCTCAGAACACTGCTGATATCAATTTAATATGCAATTTCAGAAGGACCAGAGTAGCTGAATCTGTTTTACAACCTGCAATAAAAGCAGTCCTTTTCAAGATGACTGCTTGATAACGATTTTTACATGCCTTTCACATTGCAAACTTGAATTTAGTTGGATCACAAAATATTTACATTTTTCAGTATCAACAAGTCCGCTGTCTTTGCACTTGGAATCTAAAAAGACCCACAATTCCATTCTCCAAAAGCTTTCAGAAAGAGCCGAAATGCCGTATTTCCCTCTTGCAATCATTGTTGCCATTACTGCTACATCGATTTAATCATATCATCTACATTCGGAGGAAAACAAACCTTTGTGATGAACTCAACAAGCTGAGACTGAAATCTGCCACCATGTTCTCCAGGAGAAGAATGATTTAATTCATATCATTACAGAAGGGAAAACAAATCACTGTTCAAAATCAGGCAACAAAGCATCATTTTGTTGATGCCTATTGCCTGAACTATACAAAGTTCATTCAGAGGGGGAAGAAAGGAGGAGGATTTGTGATTCATACATGCATTATCTGAACTCAGAAATATTGTAAGTAAAAATAATAATTGACAGGGTGCTTTAAAGTCTGCACAAAAAAAATGTTTTAGAACATATTTTAGCTCATTTGAGCCTCACAAAAAACCCTATGAGATAGGTGCTACAAGTATTTTTATCTCCATTTTGTAGACAACAAAACTGAAGCTCAGAGAACTTTTTTAAGGGAGGATGAAGGACATTGGAACTTCCACCTAGAGCAAACATTTCTCGGACACTTGTAAAAAAAATCCCCATTGCTTTGAGCTTTGGGGAAGGAGCAAGGTGGGGCAGCAAATAGAGTGATGGGTCTAGAGTCTGAAAGACTTCAGTTCAAATCTGCCCTCAGTCACTTACTAGCTTTGTGATCTAAGTTATTTAATCCTCTGTCTGCCTTAGTTCCCTCATCTGTAAAATGGATATAGTAGCACCTACCTCCCAGGCTTGTTGTGAGGATCAAATGAATAAATGTCTGTAAAGTGCTTATTAGAAGTAGCTAGATGGAACAGTGGATGGAGCACTGGGCCTGGAGTCAGGAGGATCTGAGTTCAAATTCTACCTCAGTCACTTACTAGCAGTGTGAAATTGGATAAATCGCTTGACCCTGTTTGCCTCAGTTTCTTTTTTTTTTTTTTTTTTTTGCTTTTTGGAGGGCAATTGTGGTTAAGTGACTTGCCCAAAGTCACATGACTAGTGTGTCAAGTGTCTGAGGCTGGATTTGAACTCAGGTTCTCCTGACTCCAGGCCCAGTGCTCTATTCACTGCACTACCTAGATGCCCCTTGCCTCAATTTCTTTATCTCTAAAATGAACCGGAGAAGGAAATGGCAAACTGCTCCAGTATCTTTACTGAAGAAAACCCCAGATGGGGTCACAAAGAGTTGGACATGACCAATTGACAAAACAACAGCAAGATTGCTCAGTGGTTAGAACACTAGGCTTGGGGTCAGGAAGATCTGAGTTCACATCCATCTCGTCACTTACTAGGTTATGTGACCTTGGGCAAGTCACTTAACCTCTTTTTGCCTCAACTTCCTCAATTGGAAAATGGGGATAACAATAGGACCTACTTCCCAGAGTTGAGTGAGGAGAAAATGAGATGCTTTTAAAGCACTTAGCACACTACCTGTCATGTAGTATAAATGCTAGTTATGACGATCATGATGCTGTTGTTGATGATGATGTGACTTGTCCACGGTCACAGAGATAAGATTTCAAGCCAAGTCTTCTGAATTCTAAGTCTACTTCCCTATTCACTATACCAAGCTACTTTTACGATATTCAAAGGAAGAAAAAAAGAATGAATTTATTGGGTATATGAATTTTGCATAAAAGAACAAAAAAAAGATTTTTGTTAGTCTTAGAGGTAAGTATAGATAATTAATTAACCTACAACAAGCCCTCTTCCCCAGTCAACATAACCTCTTGTTAGTAAAGCAGCAAAGTCTTGAAACAATTTAAGATAACGGGGCAAATGGATCACCCCAAACCATATATAGTAAAATAATGATGCTTCAGAATTATAGATCATGGAGGCAGAGCTAAAAGGGCCTTAGAGCTCATATAGTCCAACATCATTGTTTAAGAGATGAGAAAATTGAGGCCAAGAGTGGTAAAGTGATTTGCCTCGGGTCACATGGGGAAAAGTGATAGAGCCAAGATTTGAAACCAGGTCTCCTAACTCAAATTCTTTGTTCTTTTTTTGTTGCCTGTTCCTTCTCTCAAGTAAATTTCAATCTCTTTTTTCTTGAAATTCAGGACCTTCTACTGTCTAAACCAGTCTACTTTTCCAGACCCATCTAGTACTATTGTCATACTATGTCAAACAAGACTAATCCCCATCCTCTCCAGCACCCTTGTTCTGCAGTGCCCCATGTCCTTGTTCCCCATTTGCATCTGTTGAATTCCTATTCATCTTTTAAAATCCAACTGAAATGTCACCTCTTCCATGAAGGCCTTTCTTGATATTTCTTGACCCCCAAATGTCACATATTGCTTTGCATGTTTCTAATATAATTACTATGTCCAATCCAGCATCCACTTAGCCACTAAAATTATCTTTTTAAAGTACAAGTCTGACCCTGTCACTCCTTGTAAAGTCAATCATTGTAGCAGCAAGCACCCCAAGCGCATCCTCAGGGTTTGCTGCCCATACAGGTTCTTGGATCTGCTTTGTTAAAGGAAAGCAACTCAAAATGGGTTAACAAGCTTACTTTAATCAGTCAGACATATATCGTTTACCTTGTTCAGGAGAAAAGGTCAGCACCCTGAACCTCAAAGTATACAGGCATAATTATCAAGACAGAAACATCAAGTAGACAGATTTCCAAACTGTCCAACCATTACATCCATACCCAGTCAACATCTGGGCTTCCACATTCTGGGTTTTTCAAAGCTGGGGGACTCTCAACAACGGCTTCCCAGAATTCAGATCAAATCACAGAACACTTCTCAAAGTGAGTCCCAAAACAAAGCCTCACATCAGGGCTTATATAGCCTTCTCCTGGCTCAGAGAATGTAACAACCTTTTGGACCCACTGGCCAATCAAAAAGTATCAACTGAAAAACAAGCCTCCCACCCCAGTCTCCAGGTGCACTTTAGCCTAGGGGCAGGGAAGATCTTTACATTTGCATTTCCATTACAATCATGAGCAGCTCTCCCAAGGACTGTTGCTGTGAATAACTTTAAGGATCTAATCACATAGTATAGTGAACTTTCTATTTATCCAGCAATAAACTAAAGCAAAATATTCAAGAAACTAAAACAGAACATTCACAACAATCTAACATAATAGCTTATTACTAAAGTAGCCACATATTCTAACTTATTTTTTTAATTTAATTTTATTAAATTTCTTTATCTACTTTTAATTTACAACATTCAGTTCCACAATCCCTTGAGTTCCAAATTTTCTTCCCCTTCCCCCCTCTCCGGTGGATGCAGTCCAATATAGGCTCTACAAACACCTTCGCATTAAGCATTAGTCAGGTTGTAAAGTATTATAACAAATGGAGTGAACAACAAGAAAGAAGGAATGAAAAAAAAAAAAACTAAAAACAAAAGGGAGAGCAATTAGTTTGCTTCAATCTGCATTCAAACTCCGTAATTCTTTTCTCTGAATGTAGATATCCTTTCCATCATGAGTCTTTTGGAGTTGCCTTATAAGCTTGCATTGCTGAGAGGAGACCAGTCTATCAAAGTTATTAGTAATAGATACAATGTGTCTGTAACTGTGTACAAAGAGTTCTCCTAGTTCTGCTCTCCTCTCTCAGCATCAGTTTATATAAGTCTCTCCAAGTTATTATGAAGTCCATCTGCTCCTCATTTCTTTGTCTTTTTTCATTTTTCAAATGCTTTATTAACTTCTGATTTACATCATTCATTTCCGTCAGATTTTGAGCTACAAATTTTCTCCCCATTTTTCCCCTATCCACAGCCACAAAATAGCAGTCCCACAGTATATCCCCTCCTCCAATCTGCTCTCTCCTATATCTCCTCCCATACCCCCTTTGACTTTTCCAGTAGGGCATGATGTATCTCTATGCCCCAGTGCCTGTATATCTTATTTTGCAATTACATGTAAGATAGCATTAATAATAGTATACACACACACACACACACACACACACACACACACACACATATATATATATATATATATATATATATATTTAAACATTTGATTTTAAAACTTTGAATTCCAGATTCATTCCGTCATTCCCTTCCTCCCTTGTCACCCACCCTTACTGGGAAGATAAGCAGTTCAGTATAGGTTGTACATGTGTAGCTAATGCAAAAAAATAACATAGTAGATATATTGTAAAAGACTGACTATAGTTCCCTCCCTCCTATCCCACCTCCTACTTGTTCTATTCTCTATGTTGATCCTGTCCCTTTTCAAAAGTGGGTGCTTCCAACTTCCTTACCCCCCAGCCTGCCCTCCCTTCCATCATGCCCCCTTTCATCCCCTTTCCCCCTACTCTCCTGTAGGGTGAGATACCCCTTTTATTGCATATTTCATTCCCTCCCTAAGCCATATTCAATGAGAATAAGGTTGACCCATTCCCTTTTGCCTTCCTATTCTTCCCCTGCATTGTAACCATTTTCCCTTGCCTCTTCTATATGAGATAGTTTACCCTATTTTGTCTATCCCTATCTCCTCTCGTTATATTCCACTCTCACCTCATAATTTCACCTTTTAAGCATCATCCTTTCCTATTAAATTGGTCCTGTGCCCTCTATCTATGTATACCTATAAACATATATACACCCATTCACATATGTATTCATATACCCATATACCCTCTGATATAGACTATATATATATATGTATGTATACGTATATACATATATATATATGTATTTATATATATATATATATATATATATTTCTATTCCTTTCAACTATTCTCATACTGAGAAAAGTTTCATAAGTTACAATTATCATTTTTCCATGTAGGAATGTTAATAGTTCAACTTTGATAAGTTCCTTATGATTTCTTTTACCTGTTTACCTTCTCATGCTTCTCTTGCTTCTAGTATCTAAATGTCAAATTTTCTATTCAACTCTTTTTTTTTTTCATCAAGAATGCTTGAAAAAGGGCGGCTAGGTGGTGCAGTGAGTAAAAGTGCTGGCCCTAGAGTCCGGAGGACCGGAGGACCGAGTTGGCCTGAGACACTTAACACCCACAGTGTAAACTATTAGTCGTGTAGCCTTGGGCAAGTTACTTAACCCCAAATGCCCTCCAAAAGGCAAAAAAAAAAAAAAAAAAAAAAAAAAAAAAGGAATGCTTGAAAATCC
Source organism: Petaurus breviceps papuanus (assembly GCF_028583685.1). Lineage (NCBI taxonomy): Eukaryota > Metazoa > Chordata > Mammalia > Diprotodontia > Petauridae > Petaurus > Petaurus breviceps. Next base: position 15,390,680 of record NW_027186296.1, on the reverse strand, counting down.
TCTGAATGACCATATTTTCCCCTGAAACATGATACCCTGTTTTGCTGGGTAGGTGATTCTTGGTTTTAATCGCAGCTCCTTTGACCTGTGGAATATCATATTCCAAGCCCCAGTGTAGAAGCTGCCAGATCCTGTGTTATCCTGATTGTGTTTCCACAATATTCAAATTGCCTCTTCCTGACTGCTTATAATATTCTCTCCATGATCTGGGAATTTCGGAACTTGGCTATAATATTCCTAGGAGTTTCCTTTTTGGGATCTTTTTCAGGAGGTAATCAGTGGATTCTTTCAATCTCTATTTTACCCTCTTGGTCTAAAACATCAAGGCAGTTTTCCTCGAGAATTTCTTGGAGGATGATTTCTAGGTTCTTTCTTTGATCATGGCTTTCAGGTAGTCTAATAATTTTTAAATGATCTCTCCTGGATATATTTTCCAGGTCAGTGGTTTTTCTAGTGAGATATTTCACATTGCTTTCTATTCTTTCATTTGTTTGGATCTGTTTAACAGCATCTTGATTTCTCATAAAGTCATTAGCTTCCATTTGTTCCAGTCTAATTCTGAAGCAATGATTCTTCTCAGTGAGCTTTTGAGATTCTTTTTCCATCTGGCAAATTCAGCTTTTTAAGGCATTCTTCTCCTCATTGCCTTTTTGAGCCTCTTTTGCCATTTGAGTTAGTGTATTTTTTAAGGTGTTATTTTCCTCAGTTAGGCTGTTGACGTTCATTTCGTAATTTTCTTGCATCGTTCTTATTTATCTTCCCAATTTTTCCTCCACTTCTCTTATCTACTTCTTAAGCTCCTCTATGACCTATAAACAGTTCATATTTTTCTTGGAAGCTTTTGGTGCAGGAATTCTGACTTCACTGTCTTCCTCCTGTTCCATGCTTTGATCCTTTTTGTCCCCAAAATAGGAGTCTAATATTGGATTCTTCTGTTTGCTTTGCTTCCTTTGCCTGGTCATGTTGCCTTTAAATTACTTGACTTTGGGGCTTTTTGCCACAGTAGGACTCTGCTACCCTACAGGGGAACTTTGTACCAAATGCTGGGGTTTTCTCAGCTGGCAGAGGTATTAGCTGGGTGCCCTCTCTGAAGCCTTCACATGCTCTGGCAAGCTGGACACACATCCCAGGACTTCCACCCTAGACCACAATCCAGATCCAAGCAGGTTAAAGCAAGAGCGATTACCCCTCAGACTGTTTGCTTGACCACTCTGCAGGTCAGAAGCTGAAGCTGCCACGTGGTGGGGGCTGCACCACAGCCCTCAGCAACTTCTTGCCCTAGGGGCAAAAGCTGATGCACTCCCAACTACTGGGTCCCAAAGTCCACACTGCACTGACCTCTCACTTTGTCCTTAGCATCTATGTGTTGATAATTCTGGACCACCATGGCTGCTGGTTATATGGAGTCCCTCCAGCTGGTGGTTGGTCAGGCTCACCCTGGGGCTAAAACCTTGGCATGGAGCTGGGCTCTGCTCCCAGAATGCTGTGCTGGCCGCTACCTGCCAGCCTACTGGGCTTTCCTCAGTGGGAGGTTAGCTTCTCTGTGTCATTTTGTGGGTTCTGTAGCTCCCAAGTTTGTTCAGATTCCTCTTTTATATTGATTGGAGGTGGTTAGAGCCAGAGCCACGCGGAGGTCCTGTTTCTACTTCGCCATCGCCACATATTCTTAAACAAAACATATCATTCAGCAAGTCATAGTCTCCTCAATCAATACACAGTAGCCAAGTAAAGTCCTCTTTCATCTTGACTCGAGGCTGGCTTCCAAACCCCTGGGCTCCTCTTCCACCAGCTGATTGCTCCCAGCTCTTGCCTGGATTCACACATAGTAAGCTCTCTGCTCCTGTTCTATATATCAGCTCATGTGGACTTCTCCACTCCAGGCCTTTTGATGTTTCTGTTTCTAGGGAGACAAAGCTTAACAGAGCTACAACAATATTTATACAAATTACTGTCACTGTCATCTCAATTCCCTTTCTGTCTGACAAAGTAACACAAATTAATAGACAAGGCTTCTGTCTGAGAAATCAAACACAAAACAATAGTAAAGTCCTCTTTTAGGACTTTTGTAACGACAGTAAAGTCTTCTTTCAACAGACAGAAGACTTCTGTCTGACAAATAAAACCAATACAGACAGAACAACAGAGAGCTAACATTCTGCGTGGTCTCAGTTTAGCTCAAACTTTTCTCTGCTCTTCTCCTTTCTGTTCCACCCTTCCTGTTCCACTCTTTCAGCAGGCTTCTCCCACTGTTGGCTCCAAGTGTTTATGTTAGTCCTATTAAGAGCAGGGAAAGTCTTCAAATTCCTCTAGGCCTACCAAGGGCAATACAATGTATACTGTTTCCAACAAACACTCTTGATACAATCAAAGGTAAAGCTCAAAGGCACTTGAACAGCTGAAACAAGCAGCAAAGTACTACTTTGCTTGCCATTACACCCTCCTCTTCATTAAACTCCAATAGTTTTCTCTCATCTGAAGGATCAAGTAAAAAACGGTCATTTTGACTTTCAAAGCCTTTTATAAGCCCTTTCTACCTTTTCAGTCTTTTTACACCATTCCCCTCCATATATTCTGATCTAAGATCCCTGTTCTCTTTGCTATTTCTCACACAAGACACTTCATCTTCCAACTCCATGCCTTTCCTACTGGCTCTTTAGAGACTTGAAGAGAATAGTTGTATCCTGCCTCTTTGGAGATACCTAGTTTTTCTAGATGATCCTTATCTAGCATGATCCTGAGGTCCCTCACCATCTCAATTATCCTCTTCAGGAAAATCTCTACTACATCAATGTTCCTCCTAAAATATGGCTCCCAGAATCCAACACAAGATTTATAATGTGGTCTGACATTATATATTATATAGTAGAGTAGGAATGCCATTTACCTAATTTAGGATAGTGTCTTTCTTAATGTAGCCTAAATTCATGTTAATTTAAGTTTGGATTTTTGTTGTCGTTTTTCAGTTGTGTCTATCTCTGTGATCTCATTTGGGTTTTTTCTTGGCAAAGATACTGGAGTTGTTTACCATATCCTACTCCAGCTCATTTTACAGATGAGGAAATTGAGACAATCAGCGTTAAATGACTTTCTCAGGGCCACACAGCTGCTAAATGTCTGAGTCCAGATTTGAACTCATGAAGAGGGGTCCTCCTGACTCCAGGTCATATACTCCATCCATCTTGCTGCCCCATATTAAACTTATAGACAACTAAAACTCCCCAATATATTTCAAACAACTTTCCATCTAGTTTGGCATGCTTCCTCCATTTGTTACTTGTGAAGTTGACTTTTTGAACCTAAGTATAAAACTTCATATTTATCCTTATTAAATTTGATCTTTATTATATTCAGCCCAACATTCTAGTCTGCTTAGTATTTTGTCGGGAAAGATTCTGAGTCTTTCTCCAAACATATTGATGATCTGTCCTAGATTTGTATAATTTGCAAGTTGGATAAGTATGCCATCTTAGTCTTTATCCAATTCACTGATAAAAATGTTAAATAGTAGAGGGTCAAAATACAGATCCCTAGGGTACTCTACCAATGTCATTCAACCAAATCTGAATCCATCTAATTATACTATTATGTAATCCATAGCTTCTGTCTTTTCCACAATATTAGCGAGAGAGGTTGTGTCAAATGCTTTACTAAAATATAGGCAAACTATATCTAAAGTACGTAACCTGATCTACCAGTCTGGTAATTCTGTCAGCAAAGAAAATGAGACTAATTTGACATGACTTGCTCTTGATGAAGCCATCTTTCCAATCACTGCTTCTTTTTCTTAAAAAAAAAAAAAAGTTTTATTGGTTGGGTAGGTGTCCCAGTGAGTAAAAGCACTGGCCCCAGATTCAGGAGGATCTGAGTTCGGTTCTGGCCTCAGACACTGAACACCCACACAAACAAAAACTAGCTGTATAACCTTGGCCAAGTTACCTAACCCCAATTGCCCTCCAAAAGGCAAAAAAAAAAAGTTTATTGATGCCTTTTGTCTTTACAATTATTTCAACCTCTTCTCTCCCTCTCCCTGATTGAGCCCTCCCTTGTGAAAAGAAAAACAATTAAGCAAAAACATTTGACAGAGTGACTGTATATGATAACATATATACTATTTTGCCTGAGTTAATGTCTGTCTCTCTGTCATGAGGAAAGTGGTATATTTCATTATCTGTGGGACTGTCATTACCTCTTTTGAAAATTATTTTGATATCTTTTGTCTTGACATCACTCATTTCCAGATATAGCCTTCATCTCTTGTTAACCTTTATAACCAAGTGTAAAAGAGATTTTAAAAAATAGCTCAAGGTTTAAAACCAAGTAATTCAATGGTCAACCCTAATATTATATGAAATATTCCACATCATTTCAAGACAAAATGTTTTATTTTGTTTGTCTTTCCCGGTCCCTTTTGAAAGTAAGAAGGGAGGGACCCTTTTGGAAGACTTTTCCAGGGCCAGACTTCTTGATCATTATAATTACATAATATCTAGTTTCACTTTATTGTTCTTTCCATTTACATTGTAGTCATTAAGTACATTTTCCTGGTTCTGCTTACTTAACTCTGAATCAGTTCCTATAAACCTTCCCATGACTGTAAGAAATCTTTTTTTTTTTAAAGAAAGCATTTAACTTTATTGGTTTTTTTTTGTTTGTTTTCACATCACTTTCATTTCTGAATATGCTCATTTCCCACCCTTCAAAGTCATCTTTTGTAACAAAAATAAAAGATAAGAGAGGGGAAAATAGTTCAGGAAAACTAACGATCACAACAAAGTCTGATGGCATAGACAGTGTTTCACACCATAGTTTCCCCACATTTGTTAAGAAAGAACCTCAGTGCACTTTGAAACTTTAAATTTAACTTTTTTTTTCTTGCTTGCTTAATCATCAACAAACACAATCATTTTAATATATATATAAAAGAACAAGAGGAGAAATTATGAACTACGTACCATTTAAAGAAAACATATACTTATATATGCAAATATGTGTATACACACACACTTTCACATTGTCTTTTAAATTGCCTTACTTGCGCCCACTTCTGAATTTGTTTTCTTCTGTGCATTTTAAGAATATTTCTTTTGGGAGGGAGGGTTGGGCCAGGCAGTTGATGTTAAGTGACTTGCCCAGGTTCACACAGTTAGGGTCACATGTCTGAGACTGGATTTGAGCTCAGGTACTCCTGACTCCTGGGCCACTGCTCTATCCACTGCACTACCTAGCTGTGCTCCCCAGCCTCCAATTTTATTTAAGACTCAAACACCAGCACACAAATACAGAATAGAAAAACAAACAAAAAAAAAGCAACCCACCATATCGTAAACTTAAATATTGGAACTTAAAAACAAAGTAAGAAAAGAAAAAGAATCATGTGAATAGCCGAACATAACAGAAGATTCAAAATATGCAACAATAAATTTTCATTTCAAGAAAGCCCTGATGATAAATACTATACAATATATTGAAAGCTGTCTTTTGTTTCCTTGTAATTTTTCTTTTGCTCTCTGCTGTGTACTTTTTACTTTGTTCTTTTTTTGCCCTTTCTCCCCCTCCCCCTTATAAAAGCTACAATTAAGTGTGGATATATTACTCTATAAACATAGATATATACATACACATATACACATATATACATTCATATATAGACATATACTTTTCCTAATAAATATTACTCCTGATCTTTGTCTTTTGTTTGTGCATATTTCTTGTTTCCTATCCCTCCTGACTTCTCTACTTTACTTCTACCTGCTACCTTGCCCTGCTATTACTTAGCCTACCCCCCCTCCAAGTATCCTTCCCCTATCCTCCCATTTCCATAAATCTAAACACCCTTCTGCAGTCCCCTATAACCTATTCCTTCATCCACCCCTCTGGAGATCTCAGCCTTATCCTCACATTCCCTTTTATCTAAGCACCCTTCTATCCCCCTTTTAACCTATTCTCTCACCCTCCCCTCTAGAGATCCCTCCCTTGTCTTCTTCCTCCTCCTTAGTCCTTTACCATTTTATTTCTTCTGCATTTAGAAGACTTTTATACTCTTCCAGATACACACACACACATATGTATATATGTATTGTTCCCCCTTAAAATCATTCCTGATGAAAGCAGGTTACCAGAACTACCAGCCCTCCTCCCCCATCTAATTCCTCTGTATTTATTCTTCCTCTTGTACCTCATTTGTATAAAATAATTATTCTTTTTTAGCTATTCCTAAATGGTTTTACTTTTTAAATTCATATCATACTCAGGTCTACCTCAGGCTTTCTTATGAACTGCCCAAATACTAATGACAATCTTAGACATATGTACATTTCACATGTATAAAAAGTAAACAGTCTTACCTTACTGAATTCCTTGTAATCAGTCTTTAGTATGTTTCCCTTGGCTAATTGTATGTCAAATCTTCTATTAAGTTCAATTTTTTTAAAAACAAAGTCTTGAAAGTCTGACAGTTGACCAAATGTCCATTTTTTTTTTTTCATTCAGGATTATGCTTAACTTTGCTGGGGATGATATTTTCAGCCAAAGCCCCAGTTCTTTTGCTCTTCAATATATAATGTTCTAAGACCTGTGGCCATTTAGTGTCTCTGCTGTTAGGTCTTGTCTAATTCTAACTGTGCCACCATCATATTTAAATAATTTTTTCCTTGTTGTTTTTAATATGTTATCCTTGAACTGGGGGGTTTCTGAATTTGACTATAATATTCCTATTAGTTTTCCTTATAGGATCCCTTTCAAGTTGTATTTGATGGATTTTTTCTATTTCTACTTTCCCCTTGTTCTAATGCTTCTGGACAATTTTCTTTAATTGTTTCTTGTATTACTATATCAAGATTCTTTTCTTTTATCATAACTTTCATATAGTCTGATTATTCTCATGTTTTTTCTTCTTGATCTGTTTTCCAGATCAGTTGCTTTTCTTATAAGATGTTACACTTTCTCTTCTGTTTTTTTTCATTCTTCATATTTTGTTTAATTATTTCTTAATCTCTTATAACCTCACTGACTTCAGCTTGCCCAATATAATTATCAAGGTGCCATTTTCTTCCTTAAGTTTCTGGATCTCCTTTTCTGATTGGTTAACTTTCTTTTCATAATCTTCTTGTTTTTCTTGGATTATTATTTTTTTTTTTTAGTTTTTCTTCCATCTCTCTAATTTGACTTTAAAAGTCTTTCTTTAAGTCCTTCTATAAATTCTTTTTGGGCAGGTGACCATTTGATGTTTGGAGTAGAAGAGGGCTTCTTTGCTTCGATATCCTCCTCTGAAGATGGACCTCAGTCTTCTTTATTCCCATAATAACTTTCTATGGTTGGATTCTTTCTCCTTTGCCTGTGCATTTTTTTGTAGTAATAGCTTAATTTTTGTAATCACCTCTAGCCCTCAGGTATGGGGGATGGTGCCTACTGTCCCATATCTCACCTCTTCCCTCTAGTCTGGAACCAAACCTAAACCTCCATTCTAAGTGCCCACACCCAGGGATTTTCTGCCCCACTGCTTTTGCACTCACTGGACATGTGCTGGTTCTTTCTCACCCTACTGCTCTCCACAGCATAGCTAGATCTGGCATTCTTTGTCAACAGCATTCTTTATCTTCCCCAACTCAGATGCCCAGAACTTCCCTCACTATCCCAGGAATAAAAGCTCCTTTGGCTGGGGCTGAGGCAGCTTCTCAAACCAACTATCCCCAGGGCTTCCTGCTTGTTAACTCAGACCCTAGCCTGGAGGTGTTTATTCTTCACAGAGACTAAACCTCATCCTGGAATTTTTCTTTGGATCTCCTTGGATTGTCCCAGGAAGACCACTATTGTGCCCCTATTCTTATTTATTTCCACTTCACCTTCTTTGCCCTAAGGTGTTATTTAATCTCTTTTGTAAGGGAAAATCTAGAGAGCTTGGAATTTTCTGGCCTACTCTGCCATCTTCCCAGAATCTTCTGTCCAACAATATTTCATTTTTGATATTGAAGAACAGCTTCTGGGCCTCCAGAGCTGGGATCCTTTGTCATATCTTGTTCAATACCCAGGCATGTGGTTTGGACTTTTTTAGGTTCAGTCTTGGGAGGACTGAGAGTAGTAAGACTCTTTTTCTCATATTCTTTGGCTCAATAAACCCTCACCTGAGCAGCCCCATGGACAGTTTTACTTACATATAGGTTATGTCTCACATCTAGGGTTTCTCTAAAAAGGGGAGAGCAAAAAGTTACTTAATATAAAATGTGAATCACGTATGGGACAGAAAGTTTATCCCTACATGCATGCACACACACACACACACAATGCTAAACATGAAAGGCTTACAAATGAACATTTTAAGAAAACAAACCTTTAAAAAGTATTCAGTAATTTAACTTATAACTACTCTCTTACAGCCTTCTAGGAGACTAATATTTAAGTTTATGTGTGTGTCTATGTGTATATATATGTACATATATATATATATATACATATGTATGTGTATACATACACATATATAAAGTAGTTTATAGACTACTGATTAATTTTATATTACTCAACTCTGCACTAGGCAAACAACTCCTGGTACCTATCTACTGATAAAATGTCTAGCTTTGGAGCATCTTTCCTCTTTCCAACAGAACTAAAGTAGTTAATTATTAGTGACTCTTCCCTTTCTGCCAACTTGATGGTACCCCTGGTCTTCTAGAACTCCCAAAGTTGTCTCCAAGCATAGAAATGTTCATCTTGAGATAGGCACTTGTTTGCCTAAGATCAGGAATTAACGAAAAAAAAAGGCAGCACAAATCCAAGCTCAGGTTTACATAGCTAAGACATATGCTTTAAATGTCATGTGCTTTTGGCCACATTTATGCTTAGAGGTGGGAGTTATGAGAATTGCCCTTCCATTAGCCCACCTCTAAGGAAAGAGAAGCGGCTTGAAATAATACTGATATAATTTACAGCCAGAAAGGAAGTAAACAGTTGAAGGGGTAAGTCTCTCTCTTTTATGCTTTCACAGAGACACCAGCTCTTCCAGAAGCTTCCAACATCCAATAAGAGATTCTTTTTCACTTCAAAAAAGCTATGTCCTTTAGGTATCAGTCACATGTGCTGGAATCTCAACCGGTGCTAAAAGGAACAAAGAATGGCAGATCTGATCATGTTCCTTGGGATGTCCTGTATAGGTCAATTCAATCTTTCTTCATACTGATGCACTTTTTCCTATGTCGCTCACTACCCATTAATCCACTTTTATCCATCCCCCAAAAGAAGCCTTCCCTTGTAACAAATAGGTAGAGTCAAGCAAAATAAATCAAGATATTAGCCACATCCAAACATGTATGTCATGTTCTGTATCTCGAGCCCAGGGGTTCTTCACATTTTTTATGTCATAGCTCCATTAGTGGTTTGGTGAGGCCTAGGGACCCCTTCTCAAAATAAAGTTTTTAAATACATAAAGTCAAATACATAGGATTACAAAGGAGATCAATTATGTGGAAATATAGCTATCAAAAGATTTTATAAATAAGTTCACCAATGGGAGGTTGAGAAACCCTGGGTTTAATCCATTAATCACTGCCAAAAGGCAGCAGGTGTATTGCAACGTGGCCTTTTGAAGTCATGATTGGTCACTACTTTGATCAGAATTCTGAGATCTTACAAAGTCCCCCTTACCACCTCCTCCATTATTATTGCATTTATTCAGGAATTTTTCTCTTGGTTCTGCTAAATTTTCCCACAGTTCCCCTAACATTAACTGCTCCCATCTTTCATCTCTTTTGCCAATTTTCAGCAAGAAGGAAACCTTCAGGTATTTTTAATATGCATTTCTCATGATTTTTGTGATTTGGGGCATGTTTGTATATGTGCGTGAGCACATGTGTGTAATTTGTCATTTCCAGTTCTTTTTTTGAAACTTCTCATCCTTTGGCCACTCCTCTATTGGCTTTTGGTGTCATATATTTATGTCTTTCTCCTACATATTTTTTATGTCTCTGCTTCCTTTTCTAAATGTTTATTACCATTCCTTAAACAGTACATTCTAAAATTTTGACAGGAATTGGAAGTCAAGATCACTGGCCTAGAGTTTATAGATTCTCTGCTCTTATCCTTTCTTTTTCATTTTTTCTATGTTCTTTTTTAAATTTTCAATTCACAGAACAAAACAAGTGTTTCCAACACAGTATAATAAAAAAGATGATTGTACACAAAACTGCAAATCTACCACATACATTGCTATTCCCTCCAAATATGCAACAAAGTATTCATGTAAATTTCTTAAAAAATGTTTTTTCTTCCCTCCCCTCCCCACTCTAGAGATGGCTACCATCACACACACGCGTAAAATTATTCTATGCATACGTCTATTTATCAGTTCTTTCTCCAGATGCAGATAGCATCTTTCTTCATATGTCCTTTATTTTTAATTTGTGTATTTATAATATTCAAAATAACATAGTCTCTCCAAGTAAATACTGATGTTACTATATCCATTGTTATCCTGGTTCTGCTCATTTTTCTCTTAATCATTTTGTGCAAATCTTTCCATTCCCTTCTAAGATTATTGAGCTCATCAAAGCTCTATGTTCTTTTGAAGATCAAAATTACAGTTTTTCTCAGTACCCTGAAATAAAATTCATCCAGGCATGGTGGTTTAAACTCATTAGTAATAGCAAGTATTTTATTTGGTTCTGGATAACACATTTTAGGGAGGACTTTGACAAATCAGTTTGTTTAGAGAAGGGAGAATAGATACCTGAGAAGCCTGGAGACAATATTATATAGAAGGAACTAGGAATGTTTAAATCAGAAGAGGAAAGATGTAGAGCAGATAGTAAAACTGTCTTCAGGTATTTGAAAGGGTCATGGGATCAGAGGTTGAGAGCTGAAAGGGATCTCAGAGGCCATATCATACAATCCCATGATTTTACAGGACATCATGAGAAGTAGGGGCTGGAGTTTTCTGCTTGACCCAAGCAAGTAAAAGTAGGAGGAGTGAAGTTGCTGAGGGAGACGTTGGCTTTATTTAAGGAAAAACTGCCAGTAAGAGCAATCCAAAATTGGAACAGGCTGCTGCAGAATGTATCAGTTTCACCATCACAGGAAGTTATTCATCTGAAGCTGATTGACTCCTGGTCCTTACTAACATAGAGGAAATTTCTCTTCTTCTAGTATAGGATCTCTGATAGGTGTAATGACAGTGCAGCAGTTCTCAAAGGGCATTCTGGGCTTGCCTAAGACGCTTTCAGGTGGTCTCTTCAAGGTCAAAACTATTTTTGTAATAAAATCAGAGATGGTTTAATTTCTAAAAAAGAAAGAAAAGTGTATGGAACCATACACTTTTAAGTCTAATCAGCATAATGAATGTTTTCTCCATAAATTTCTTAAATTTGCCCAATTAACAAAACAATGAATCAAGCCCTGATTTGTAGCATTTGCTAATTTCTAGGGTACATATGCTAAAAATGCTACAGGTTCAATCTGGCTTTTGCACACCCCTGGGTGTCATTAACGAAAAGCTCTACTGATAAGGGTTTGGAGGACTAACTTAGGAATCAAGAAAACCTGGCTTCAAGTCTTGTCTTTGAAGGTTATGTTACTATGGCCAAGGCTCTTAACCTCTCACTGCTCTAGGCAACTGTCTGCATCTGTAAATGAAATTTCTACATGGGGAGTTCATCACATGGAAGAAACTGCACATCTAAGCAGGGGGAAAACAAACAAAAAAAATGAAACAAAATGGTACTTTTAAAGTTCCTTCAGATTCTGGTAAACATTAGAGACTTTTGGGTCATGTAAGCAATAGAATAGAAAACTAGACATTTTCTTTAATTCTCACAACCCTTCAGATCTTTCCAAAACACCAAAGATAAACTAAATCCAGCTATCTCCATAGTCTAGAACAGGGGTGGGCAATCTGGGGCCTCATGGCCACATGTGGCCCTCTAGGTCCTCAAGTGCAGCCCTTTGACCAAATCCAAACTTCACAGACCCACAGGGCCATCTGTGGCCTCTATGCCTGAAGTTTGGATTCAGTCAAAGGGCCACATTTGAGAACCTAGATGGCTACTTGTGGCCTCAAGGCTGCAGTTTCACCATGCCTGAAGAATATCCAGAACTCTAAATAAAGTTAAAAAAATTAAGTGCCTCCTACCCTGGACTGAAGCAATATCCCTTTCTCCATGTCCCACAATGCTACCAGCAGCAAGGCTATGCTAACTGATCAGACCTGCTGGCTTGTAATAAAATACGACCCCACAAGAGGTTCCCTCTCCCTCTTTCCAGTACCAGTAGAGACCAGGAATTAGTGCTGCAGAAGTTTGCTAGGGCCTTGATAGTGTTCTGTGCTATAAAAGTTTTCTGCAGGAGAACAGAGGAACAGAGGGAAAGGACATATATTTGGACTTGAAATAGAACTCAACCCTATACCCCAACCCATCTTCTTCCATAAGAGACTCAACTCCAAATGACAGAAAATCAACCCCTGACTGCAATAACCAGAATAGAACAATCAGAACTATCAGGCAAGAGAACTAAGGAACAGAGGAAACATGTGAGTGTGTGTGTGTGTGTGTGTGTGTGTGTGTGTGTATGTGGTGAGGAATAGTGGAAGGCTGTGTAGGGCTGTACAGTGCTACATTAAATCTGAAGAAAAGCACCTAAAATGCAGTGGGTGACATTTTTATACCCCCAAAATCATTTGGGGCAGAGTCCTAGGCTGGTGAACTAGGAGTTACTCAGTATGAGAGAAAGCTGAGATGTTTTAAGATACTGCCCTCAGGGAAACTACCATCAGAAGGGAGGGAGTCAGAAAATGAGAAATAGGGGGAAGTAAGAGGGGGGAAAATGACTGAAATTATCAAAGATCTCAAGAAGAAGAAAAATCAAAAGCTTTGAGCATAAACAGATGAATCAACAGGGAAAACATTAACAGCAGAAGGAAATATGTCCTCCAGATCTAGTAAATTAGTTTAGGTCTTTATGAATAAATATTACAAAATAGAGGAAAATTATTCTACACTATGAAACAGAGCCTTTTGGAATCTGAGGAGAATGTGAAACAATGACACACTATTCCTAACTTGTTTAAAAGAGAAATTAGAATTATGAGAGCAAAATCTATAGCCTATACAGCAAAAATAGCAGACATAATAGAAAAACAGAAATCTATGGTGACAAGTCTCACCAAAGAAATAAAAGAGATATGGATCAGGGATGCAAATAAATAGAAGTGAAGGAAAATCTATAAGAAGGAAAGAAAACAACAACACTAAAAGAAAATATGCTCTCCAAACAAGAAAAATACATTGCTCTCAAAGATATGATACATAGACACAACCTAAGGATCATAGATATCCTGGAATATCTATGATGATCTATGACAAGTCAAAAAACCTGAACAACGTAATATAAGAAAAAATACACAAAAATTGTCCAGAACTCCTCAACAAAAAATGAAATATCAATTAAAAGATTTCATAGATCGGCTCCAGATAAAACAACAACACACGCACATACCAAAGCTCCAAACTCTTAAGGCACATAGTAATTAAATTTAACACTTCAATTTAGAAATGTAAGTTCTGTGAGTAACCAGGAGAAAGATCTTCAAAACAAAGAAAAGGAATTCAAACAGAAGACTATTCTGTACTTACTAGAAAACAAAGGAGAGAATGGAATCATGTCTTCTGAAGAGCCATCAAGCTCTGGATGAAGTGTAGAGTGACCTACCTTGCAAATCTGAGCTTAACTTTAAATGAAAAAAAAAAGATGTATATTAAATAATAAAGAAGCAGTTGAAACATTCTTAGAAAGAAAATGAGACCTGAAGAGACGATTTACTTCTCAAACACCCCAGACAACAGAACTATAGGAAGGACGAACAAATGAAGCAACCAAAGGATAGCAACAGCTCATAGTAACAGCAGAGAGACCTCAAAAAGTCTCCTTTATAAATGTATATAAGAAGACAGGAGTGAAAGTAGAAGTCAGGTGAAGGTAACAGTGGTGAGATAGGCTTGGAGCATTGTAGACAGAACCTTATGACTTCCTGCCTAGTGGGGAATCAGTGTTTTTTTGGGAGTCTACATTAGATAGAAGTGTTTTCTCCATATTAATACTTATTAAATTACTGTATTGAATGACATATTCCCAAGATTTGATGCCACATAGGGGAGTTTCCTTTGGACAGTAGACAGCTTTAAAAAAAAAGGGGAAGATAGAGGGTGGCACTGGTAGGTTGGGTTGCTTTTTAAAAAATAGATTCAGTCAAACCTGTTTCTATACATTCACAGACATAGCCATTAAATCTCTACCAAAAAAAAATCCTCTGAATGCAATAGACCCAGTCTAGTTTTGCTTTGGAAATGCATACAGTACTTTTTGTAGGGGAATTTTTTTTAAAGCAATCAGAGTTAAGTAACTTGCTTAAGGTTACACGGCCAGTCATTTTTGTGTGGGTGCTGAGTGTCTGAGGCCAGAACCGACCCCAGGTCTCCCCACGCTGGGGCCGACGCTCTCACTGCGTATAGGGGAACTTTTACTAGACCTAGAGAAAGGGTCTCTAATTAGTGCCTGAGTGTTGTTTTAAGGCCCCTCAGAAAGCCCAAACACATGACAGATCCAGATATTTCTTTGTCTTTTCCCTGGTTTCCTCACAGGTTATTGGATTAACAAGGCTTTGGCAATGTAGGCTCCTTTGCCAACAGAAAGTCTCTTCTTAAAAGGATTGGATCAATCCCACCTGCCTGTTCCAGGCCTAGGTGTCGTTGTTTCACTACCTACCAATAATGAGGATAGTGGCAGAGATGAGGAGGGAAAAAAATCAAAGGTGTTGAAGGGGACATGTCATGCTTTTCTGTTCTTTTTTTTTTCCTCTGGTGTCTCCTTTAATCAAATGCCCCCAGCTCTGGTCAAAACTAGCAGGAGTTGAGCAAGATACTGGGGATTTAAAAATCAAACACAAAAATAATCATCCAGAAATCAGATTTAAATCTATGGTCTTTAAAGTTACTTTGTTATTAGAAATAAAAGTGCTAAAAATACTTTCCTACCTACTGCCACTAAACTTCTACTAGCTGGTCCTAACAGGTTTGGAGCTGTTTGCTTTTTAGCCCTGGAATACTCACTTAGCATGTGGAAACAGGCTATATTTACTCTGGCTTTAAAGCCTTTCCAGTCAGTCAGAAGATGGAGCACAGCTTGCTCATTCTGATTCCAAAGGAATTAGGGGTTTTCTTGTTAATTGCCTAAGAGGGGAAACCCAGAATATGCCAGATCTGTTTGGGTGTCTACAATGCCTCCCCCCGCAAATTGAGCAAATGATTGGGTAAATGTGGCACATAGGCTTGTGAAAGAAAATAAAAATAGAAGGTCTGTCTCTCTCATTTTTACAAAGTGACTTTTAAGAATAAAAAATGATAATAAAACAAAACCCCAGAGAGATACATTAATGCTCCAACCTGGAACAGTAAAATGTGTTTAAAAACATTTGCCATTAGCCACCATCTGTCACCAGCGATTTGGGTATCTTTATGTATATTTGACATCTTTGCTTTATACTTCTTTTCCTTCATGAAGGAACATTCCACTATGGACAAAGCATTTGAGGGGAGGGATCCTTTGGTTAATTTTGACAGTCTTTTGGAACCCCATTCTGGAAAACATTCAGTTTTTATCAAATATTCAGTAGATCTTGCATGGAGTTTTCAGGTATCCTAATGAATTTGGGGAAAATATGCTAATCTTATTCAGTTCTCCTATAGTAACATTCTGAACATGTCAGCACTTCCTGTAAAACTCAGAGCTAAAGTGGGCTTTTTGCTCATGACATATTGTGGGGATTTAGGAAAATCAAAACTCTTATTTTTGCTATTCTCTGAAAAAAAAAAGAGACAAGATGTGCAGAATTTCTCGCCTGTCATTGCTGGCTCCAACTGTTTGAACTTGTAGCTTTAGAATATTTAGTAAATATAATTCATGTTCACAACAAAAGCAAACTTCTTTTCCTTTTGTGGTATTCTGTGTTAAATAGGCCTACAGCACAGAAATAAGACAAACAGCAGGGTTGTGCATTTCTTGACAATTTTGCAAAGCGTGCTTTTATAGGAAAAAATGTCAAGCAAAGAAAACATCCATTAAAATTCTAGGTACATTGCCATGACCATTCCTACTTTTCTGATACAACCTTAATGTACATTACAAATAAAATCATATTGTGCATTAGGAATAAATAAAATAGGAGAAAGAAACAAAGCTCAGTTAGGAAGACTAAATTATTATTTTTCATCTTCCATGTACATGCTTACACTGACACAACTTGTGACACGACAAAATCCCAATAGATTGATTTATTCTTTGGGGATGGGAACTCTTACACTTTTTCAATTTAGGGACCATTTTGGTGAGATAGAAGACCCTGTAGACCATCTGCCTTAACTGTTGCTGCTGCTGCTGCTGCTGCTGCTGACCACAGCAAAGAAGGCTCACCTTGGGATTAGAACAGGTGGTGCTGAGTGAAGGAAGAGGGGAACATGATTAATTACCTCAGGAATCTTCAATCCCAAGGGCTCTGACCCAATCCACTCTTGTCTATTGGGGTCATTGACCTTTGACCCACATCACTATTGGCTACCATTTGTAAAGGAAAGCAGGGAGGATTATAGAAGATGACTTAGAGGTGGGGGCAGGATTTGAGAGATGATAACTGAAGGAGAATGTCAGATATGATTTCTTTCATCAAGCTTTTGCATCCTACTCCCTTCCATTAACCTGTGGGCAGTCACCTTTACCTCAGCCCCAGGGTCGAGAGATGGGAAGATCTAAGGGCACTGTTTTATATTTAAACCAGAAAAGATAGTGACAGTTGTACACATAGCACTTGACATCACAAAATAAATGCTAACATGTCATCAGAAGCAGAGTTTTCTGGCTTAATCAGTGCCTCCTCAAATTGGGCAAAATATACACGCCTTAATAGAAAGTAACAATAAAAAGTATTCCTTGTTGGATTTTCCCCACCCCAACATATCACACCCATACAACTATCTACCTTGCCTCTATTTTTAGTCCTGATTTTGATCCTTTTCAGTTCAGATCTTGGACTTGGGTTGGCAGGAAACTGAAGAAAGTTTAGATGAGATGATGCAGAGTAAAGAAAAAGGGGCTAATCAATTGCCCCTTAATAGCAAGGCTGGTCCTCCTTGTCACTGCCTCTAACTCCAGTGATGGTCCCACAAAAAAATAAAACACCTCACCATAATTAGTTTGAGTCTTGAATCTTATTGTCTCATGTATACCCCAGAGACCAAGTCATGTTCTTCATCCAATAGGCCCCATTGTTTGCCCCATAACAAGATATTGAGGTTCCTAGAATCTGGCTTCCCTCTGGAATGCAGATGAGTTTTAGTTCAGCTTTTTATGTACCCAAAGACCCCTAAGCATATTTGTGAAACTGTGTCATTCTTTATGGAAATAAATGAAGGGTGAGAGAGAGAAGGAGAGTGAAAGGGAGAAAGAAAGAGAGAAAAAAGATAGGAGGAACATAAGAAGGAATCTATTTTCTTTGTCCAATGTCTTATCTCCCTTTTTGCTCCTCCCTCATATTGTGACTAACAGTTAAAATCTTTAGGAAATTCTCAAGGGTGTTTGCTGTGTATTTACTTTAGGGATAGTGGGAAGAAGCTGTGAAAATGGCTCAATTCTTCATTGGACCCTGAAAGAGGTTTGAAAGCCTGGTCAAAAGCAACAGGTGGTAGCAATAGCAAGGGAAGAAGGTGAGAGAGGAGTGGAGCCAAATTGGAACAGGAACAAAGAGTGTCCCTAGGAATTTATGCTGGTGGCATCACTATCCTATAGGTTCAATTCTTCACCTGAAACCTCCCCATTTGCTTAGTTGGAGATTCTGCCCTAGACCATGGGAATTCATACCTCTAGCTAGAAGCTGTGGAAATATAGGACTATGCTGATGAGAAAGGAGAGAAGGAACATCCCTCTATGACATCAGGACAGTGTAGGGAATCAATAACATATTTCTGGCATACCAAATCATAACTAATCATCTGTCACAGAAAAATTAAGACCAGAAGTAATCACTACAAGATGTATCAGCTCCATGGAGTCCACGCTGAAAAAAAAGTATCTTATCCTTTTCTTACTACCAAAGACAGATGATGATAATGGCAAAAAATAGTGTTAGATTTGGGATCCAAGAGAAATCTCAACAGGAAGAGGCTTGATATAGGGTTTGGAGCTTGGGAGGACTGAGTCTGGATCCTGTCTTTGACATTTGCCAAATGTGTGACCTTGGGCAGGCACTGAATCTTCCCAGTTTCAGTTTGCAAGACTCAAAAAGATAGTGGATGAGAAAGAAAGAGAGGAAAAAGAAAGGATAGGAGGGAGGGAAGAAGGTGCCAGGTAGTTGGAAGGATGAGGGGAAAGGGAAAACAATCTAAACTGCAATATCACTGTATGATCTGGAATACTTTTCTAAAAAATAGTTTACTTGAGTTTATTATTCTACCTGATTGTATTAATAAATCTCACTGCCACTAATGGGGAATTATTGAAGCCTAGAAATCTGATAGGTCATGACTGATGTAGCAAAACCATCCCTTAAGGACGGGGACTTAAATGAGTTAAGAGAGATTTTGCCTTTTTGGTAATTTTGAGTTTATTCCACATTAGATTTTCTAGACTTCTACTGAGCCTGGAACCACCTTGGTCATAGTGGAGAGTGTGGGACTGTTAGGGAGAAGTAGGAACAGACTATTCATGAGTAGCTAGAGTAACAACTGGTAGCTAAACAAAATATTACATCCTGCTTTAGATGGTTAAATACGGTTAGATCACATGACATATTTCCACTTTTTAGACTAGCATTGAGCAGGATAATGACCCAACGGTGTTTTCATTCATTACTAAGTTGACCATTTAGCATTGCATCTAACATCATTACTACCAATATTCATGTTGCAGAAGGAAGGAATGAAAGAAAGAGGAAGGAAGGAAGGGTGGGAGGAAGGAAAAAATGAAGGAAGGAAAGAAGGAAAGAAAGAAGGAAGTAAAGGAAAGGGAAGGAAGGAAGGAAAGGAAAAAGGGAGGAAGAAAGAAAAAAAAAAGAAAGAAGGAAAGAAACAAAGAAAGTCTCATTCCTGACCAGCATATTTCAAGGATCTATGATTTCAGTTTTTGGGTTCTCCCTCAATTGACACAGATCATAACTCCTCTGTAGATTTATTAGAATGTAGTTTTAGCTCCTATGACTGCAAAAATAAATCTGTCACCAGATGGATAACCTTCAAACAATGAGCCACCAACCTTCATATATCTGAATTCATTTTAAAATGATTTGGTCAAGGGAATGGAAAATGAGCTAATTTAGGTTTAATTCCTAAACCTAAAATTCTACAACTGAAAGAGGTCTTGATCCAGAAAATTTGACTTACATTTCATTTCTTTTTGGATTGATAACACATGACAAGAAATCTTTCTTGATTCCCTTCTTGCCAGATTTTACCACGTGACTCAGGGACTAAACAATTCTGAAATACCCCTCTTCTCAAACCCCAAGGCATGACACTGCTCATGTTGTACTATTTCTATGGGGATGGAGGACTTCAGTTCTCTCTCTGATCAATTCATATCTTTTATCAGCACTAAAATGTATCAGAAATAAAGATATTTGACAATCATCAGCATAATAATTTTAGGGAATAGTGTTTACTTGCTTAGGTGGCAAATATTTCTTTAAAAACAGACAAAATAGCCATTTTATAAAAAAAACTTCTACCCTTGGAATAGAAATATGACCCACCCTGAAATTCCATTACCATGTATAGTACAGTTGAGTGGATTTGCTGCACTCACAGCATCTTAGAGCTTCAGTTTCAGGGCTTATTTGAGCATCACTGAAGGATGTAGACAGCTTTAGTTGTATGTGTTCTGTTCATTAGGCCAATTTTCTTCTGTATTTATTTGGACCCCATTTTTTAAAAGTGGGAAACATAATGCGCAATGACCAGAGATAGTGTTAGAACTGAGATAATAACAATTACTTCTGGGCAGTGGTATGCTGGTAAGTGTTTAACCACTGAATCTCTGGAAAAAAAAGTTATACACAACACACTTTTAAGTTTAATCTGCACTATTAAGACTTTCTCCATCACTTTATTGTGTCTAGACAAGGGGCTGACAAACTATTGTTCATGTATGGCCCTGTGGAGCTAAGACATTTTAAAACAAAGTTTTATTGTATTTAAAATTATTAGACATAATTATCAGACATAAAAAACCACTGCTTCAGGGTCATGTGACCAATAAGATGGCAGAGCAGGCATTTCCTGCAGTCCTCACTAAGTCTCAAAAATTAAAACAAAAATCCAAAAGAGGAATTATGCTCCAAAGGAAAAGCAAATATGGCTGAATTCACAGGCAAAGAAAGCAAGAAGCCCAATGAATTTACATTAATCCATAGCATTCTTATTCACCGTCCTGTCCCCACTAGCCTCCATGCTCTGGTAGGGTTCACAAAATAACTTCTCTCTTGTGTTTTAGGCTCAAATTTTCCTCCTAAGGCAGAGTCTTTTCTAGCACACCCAGCCACTGCCCTTTCTCCATCATCCTGTTGTAGCAGTTGCTGAACATCAATTCTGTCCATCCACTTGAGAAAGAGAAGGAGATATCAGGGAGGAAGCATTAGGTTTCCTAGGAACCTAAAGGCAGCAAAGGATTGGCCTGAAACGCTCAACCCAGCCTTTCTCCAACCTAGCAAAAAGGGATAGAGGAGGATTCAGCCTGGTCAAAGAATTTAAGAATAGAGGAAATTGAAGCAGAAGACCAGCATATGTGGCTGCATTAGGTCTGAAGAAAAGGTGACTGGAATCCAGCTGGAGCCAGTCTGGTTCCTGTTCCTCACCAGAAGCTATTTAGGGTAGGGACCAAGGAAGATGAAAAGTAAATCAGCCGATGTTACAGTAGACTGATGGCATTATGGTCCACTTGGGGGTAAAATTCCATCAAAAGAGGAAGAGTCTAAAAGTGAATGCCTGGGGAATATAAGGAAAAATGGCTAATAGCATCAAGTATTTCAAGACAAGGAAATTGAATTAAAATCCTAGAATGTGAGCAGATAAATCAGCAGATAGGATAATAATATTAGAAAGGAGGGTGAATATTAAAATTCCCCCCAAATTATAATACCTTTAAATGTTAATATAAATAAATCTTGCAGGAAAGTGGAAATTGAACCATTTCTATGCTAAAACACAGAACCTACAGATTCCCAAAAGATCATGGAATCACAACAAGAGGTACCAGATTGGTTCCAAAGAGAAATGAAAATTTGGAGAGAAGTTAGAAGGGGAAAAAATAGCAGAATTTGTGACCTGCACAGCAGAAATAATTAGGAGAATAAAAATGTTTAAATCCACAGTGATATCTCCAAAGAACTAAAAGGAGAACAACAGATTGGGAACACAAATATACTGAAGTAAAAAATCATCTGTAATAAAAGCAAAAGACAGTATTAATATTAGAAGAACACATGATCGCTCTATAAGCAATAGCTATTGATCTCAAAGACAGGATGTATAAAGACAATTTAAGCCTCCCAGAAAAACATGACCAAAAAACCCCCCAAAACAAAACACATGAACACCATAATACAGGAAATAATAATTTTTAAAACTTCCAGAACTTCTGAATACAGAAAATAATACAGACAATAGAGAAAACAAAACAGGAAAGAATCTATACAAAATGTCATTGAGTAAAAACAAAACAAAAAACCAAACACCTCCCATGCTTCACATGAATCATGAAATAGAGCATGGTGGCATATAACTTGTAATTCCTGCTACTGGAGAGGCTGAAGCTGGCAGATCTATTGAGCTCAGAAACACTGAGCTGCAGCGGGCTGACCTGACCAGATATCTGCACTGTTTGAAATTAATATTAGCCCCCTAATGTTAGCACCCCTCTAAGGAGGGGTGAATGGGCCCAGGGAAGAAACTCAAGTCAAAGATCCCCTGACAATAAAAGTGAGACCAACCCCTTGAGTACCCTCTGCATTTCTATTTGGGCATGACAGAGAGACCCAAATAAATAAGCAAGCAAGTAAATAAAGAAACAGATATGCAAATAAAAATTTTAAAATGGAGAGAGGAAGGAAAGAAGGAAGAAAAGAAGAAAAAGAAAGAAGGTAGGGACAAAGAAACAAAAACAAACAAATAAATAAGTTTAACAATTCAAATGGCAAACAAGTTCTAAAAATGGTCACCAGAAAGACTTTCACATATAAAGAAAGGGAAATTTGAATAATAGGAAAGTATTCTGAGCCCACCAGAAACCACAGAAGGGAATATATTCAGAAAAGCAAAGGAGTTCAAGATATAATCCAAAATGATTTACCCTGAAAACATGAGCCAAATCATCAATGAAAAAAAAAGATGGATCTTCAATAAAAGTTATTTGAAGCATTTCTGTGAAAAGAAAAAAAAAATAGATGTGAGTAGATTATTTTACTTACAAACACCCCAAACAACAAAAACACAAGAAAGGTAAATAAATGCTACCAAGGAATAAATATGTAATGAAATAAATTATTCCATCTCTAGAGACTATTAAAAGAATGAAATACAAAAAGATAAAGACACCTCTTGGTTTCTAGCAGTAACAACAAAGGAGAGACCATTAAGAGATTTCTTCCTAAAGGTACACAAGGGGATAAAGAAGAAAGCATATTTAAAGAAATATAAGAAATAGGAGAAATGATGGTGGAGGAACAATCCTGAAACTCCATGGATTAAACCCTGTAACTCTCCCTATAGGTGAATCGATGCATTTTTTGAGATTAAATTGCAGAATGGGAGGATGAAGAAAAGGGGAGAAGTTAGATAGAAGATGTACTCTTATCACACATGGGTGAATAATGAAGGGAAATATCTTCTTTCTTCATTTTTGCTTTTGGAGGGGGGAAGGCTGGGCAATTGGAGTTAAGTGACTTGCCCAAGGTCACATGGTTAGTAAGTGTTAAGTGTCTGAGGCCAGATTTGAACTCAGGTCCTCCTGACTCCAGGGCTGATGCTCTGTTCACTGTGCCACCTAGCCTCCCCGAAAATAGCTTCTTTAATCTCTCAATAAGAAAAGGGACTATAGGAGAATGGGAAAAATGGCTAAGAGGGGGGTGAGATTGAAATAGAGGGGAAGGAAGGGAATCTCTTCCTATTTGGGGGAAAGGGCCCCAGTTAAGAGTTCCCCATAGTTAGAAGAGATATCTAAGTTGGAAGATGGATATCTCACAATGATATAAGATGCTGGGAGATTCCGAGAAAGTGAAGTACATCCATGGACAGCATTCTGCTTCAGGAGAAGGGAAATCAGAAAGGATATGAATGCAAAGAGGAAGGAGACTGTGTGGCAGAAGGGAAAGAGGATGATTATAGGGAGGACAGGGATAGAATTGGAAGATTTAATTGAGGATGTTGTGTTGTTGGCTTCTAGAAATCCAGGCTGGGAAACTCTTACAACAGGATACAGGGAAATTTCTAGGACAATGCCTCTATCCTCATTACTTTCCTTGTGAATTGATGCTTCTAAGAGTGAAGCACAACAAAAAAAGGGGGACTGGGACAAGATCTGCAAAGGCAGTAACATAGGAATTGTCTAGAAGGATGTATTTGAACTTGGTACTTCAAAATTTTCACTACAGAGAACACAAAGTGACTAAAGAAGTAATAAATAAGTATACAGACCATCAACTAAAGAATAAAAGTTAAAAGACAAAAAAGGAAGAGAATTAATGTAGGGAACAAAGCAAAGAAATCCTTCTTAAAAAGAGATGGGGGGTGGGGAGGCTAGGTGGCTTAGTGAATAGAGCACTGATCCTGGAGTCAGGAGGACCTGAGTTCAAATATGACCTCAGACACTTAACACAAAAACTAGTCGTGTGACCTTGGGCAAGTCACTTAACTTAAATTGCCCTCCCCCCCCAAAAAAGCAAAAAAAAGGCAAGAGATACAGGAAAAAAACCTAACAAACAGAATTTGAAAATGGGAAGGGGAACTTTGAATTAATAATTTAGCTTAGACAGGAAAAGGAAAGAAAAAAATGTGGGAAGAACTAGGTAAAGAAAAGAAAAAGAAACCAGTAAGTTAAGTAAATTTCAAAAGTAGGAAAAGGCAAACAGGAAGAAGGAATTGTGGGGATTGGTGGTTAGAGATATTACCTGTAGAATTAGTATTACATTAAAGTAGGCTAAGTAAAATGAGTTATTGGGGAAAAGTACTAGCTTTTTAAAGAGAAAAAAACAAAAAAAGTCCTAATTTTGAAAAAAAAATCAATACAGGAGATACAGAGGAAAACATAAATCTAACTCATGTCATTAAATGTGAATGATTAAACAATCTGATTAAGTGAAATTCAATAATAGATTGGATAATTAAAAACAAAACCTCAGAATCCATTGCTAATGACAGTAGCAAAATGCAATCGACACAGCACTTAAAAGTTATATATATATATATATATATATATATATATATTCTATACTATACATACATCAGCTTATTTGAACCTCACCTAAATCTTGCAAAGTAGATCCTGTGGGTATTAAGTTAATATTCCCACTTTATAAACGAGGAAACTATCTCAGTTTCTGAGTACTTGTTCAAGGTCTCACAGCTAGTAAAAGTCAGAGGCATGATTTGAGCCCAGGTCTTCCTCACTCCAAGTCCTACACACTTGTCATCAAGTCTAAACTTCCTCGCCTTCAGTTTTCTATCCTTCAGAATTTGAGATTATTTCTGCTTTGGGAGACAACTCTTTGCCCAAATTCTGTCAATCTCTAAAAGCTCCATTTCCCTTAAAAGTGATTGGAGAAAAGATCTCCCTTTACTATTCTGGCAGGATGATCTTCCTACTGTATTATAAACCAAATTTGATCAGCATAAGCAGATATCTAGCTTTGGTCTGCTGATGTCATGTTTACATTGGCTCACTGTCATCTAACTTGTAGAAAGTTTAACTTTTTGATAAAGTCAAATGATAATAATAGCCCCAGGTCCACTGGTTGGGGAAAAGTATTGATGGATTGGTAGATAATGAAAGATGAAGGAACAATTTGGAGAACACAGTAAAGGGGACCAATTGAACATTTTTTTCCAGGCATCTATGCAGTTTTTTAAAAGGCTTTTTCCACATGAGGCAAAGCTTTATGTTCACCATGAGACACAAATGTCGTTCATTTCCAATTTAAGTTTAACCAGGATGGTTCATGGTTAGAATTTTATTGCTTGGGGAATTAAAAATAGCCTGAATGTGGTTCCCAACAAGAAATTCATTGCTTGTTTCCTGTGCCCTGAGTTCCCCAAGTCTCCATTTGTAATCTAGGGTCTCTGTGAGCCCCCATCAAATTTTAATAATAAAACTTTAGGATTAATTTGATTTTTCACAGCAAGTCAGCACTTGGGTCTCCCTATTACTTTTGACATCCTGCATCCTTTGCTGAAAATATTAACACAAAGGTAATTAATTCTTCTGTTGGGTGACTGGTTTCTGCCATTGAGGGAAATCACACTTCCCCCACTGTGCCATGACTTTTTTTTGCAACCAAGTCTAATTTTGACATCTCGGAGGCAGGGAACACATTCACATTTTGGTTCTTAACACTTGCACGTACTTTCTTTTTAACTGGCTGTTCTCACAGCCAATGGTTTTTTTTTTTTTTATATACAAGCATTCGGAGAGTAGAATCTCAGCCTGGCAGGAAAGGGCTTCAGCTCTGCACGGCTCCAGTCAAAACGAATGGCTATATTATTGTGACATTAGTAAAGAGGTAATTAGTTTCCCATGTCACTGTTCCCCACCTCAAGCTGGTTACC
Organism: Petaurus breviceps papuanus; assembly: GCF_028583685.1. Classification (NCBI taxonomy): domain Eukaryota; kingdom Metazoa; phylum Chordata; class Mammalia; order Diprotodontia; family Petauridae; genus Petaurus; species Petaurus breviceps. The sequence goes on along the minus strand of NW_027186296.1, from coordinate 15,364,845 downwards.
CAAGGCTGCCTCTTTAAAAATTCAGACTCATTCAACCTGCTGCCCAGTTATGGTCCATTTCAAGCCCTTCTGTATAAAATAGAATCTTGTCCAATGGCAGGCACCTGTTCCCAGCAGGAGTGTTACTTATGAACTGCCAAGTATGTTGTTACAATGTCTTGAGTCAAAATGATCTTTCCATCTGGAATATGGCTGCCTTCATGACTGCTGTCCTTGAGTGGACTGCCAGCCTCCAGGTAGGAGAAAGAGACACAGAAGCAGGGATAGGAGGAAGCTGAAAATCATTTTTTAAAAGCTGGAATTTTGACTACATGTGCATAATTATGTATTTATTTCAGACCCATTTAAAACAATCTAAAACTGAACTTATTGATGCTTTTTTTTTTTGCTTTTACACCACAATAATTTCCATAAAGCCCATCCTACACATACTTTCCATTGTAAGAAAGAGTAATAGTTCTAAAGGCTGATCCTGGAGTCAGGAAGGCCTGAGTTTAAATCTGACCTCGATGTTACTAGCTGTATGATACTGGACAAGTCACTTAAACTCTGCTTCAGTTTTTCTGAGTTTAGAGCCTCAGCTGTAAAACAGGACTGATAATAGTACCTACCTCCCAGGGTTGTTGTGAGTATAAATGATATAATATTTATAAAGCGCTTAACATAGTGCCTGGCACACTACATAAATCTTAGCTATTATTATTAATTAAGCAAAATCAACCAACACAGACACTACATCTGTTGGTCTATGCAGCATATCACACCCATATACCCCCACCTCTCTACCAAAGATAGGAAAGCATGTTTTATCATCTGTTTTCCAGGACCAAGATTTCTTCTCACAAATAAGGAGAGTTTGGCCACCTTTTAGTATTCCCTTCATTTGCATTAATACAGTAATTGGGTCTATTGGTCTTCATGTTCTGCTTACTTCATTTTGAATACAGTTGACATGTTTTTAAAGCTAATTTTCCTGTTGAGGAAGAGCAGGAAAATACTTTAATTTCTAACTCCAGACTTCCCCTTCAGAGACCCCAATTTTAAAATACAAGACTGAGTCAGAAACTAAGGTGACTCTCCATTTTACACAGACATTACTTGCCTTGAGTATAAACATCATTATATTATAGACTCTCTTTCCTGTTTCTGAAAAAACAGTACTCGTAATTTTTGTGAGATCAGTTTGACAGCATTTTTGTCCATGTGTCTAAATAAGAGTATTTTGAAGGTATGCTTGCATTCACCTTAGTAATCCATTCCCCCTCCTTTTTACCCCCTTCCTGCCCATTTTGATGTTAGACATCTTTCACTAATGCCATTATGTCTTAGAAATATTCTCCTTTATAAGAGACCAAATTACTGATTACAGCCTCCTTCAACATTACCACTGAGATATGTATGAGCTGGTCACTGGCTGCCTCCTTTCAGTTTTTCATTTAGTTCTAGCAGCTCTGGCCCTCCTGAGACCTCAATCAGCAAAGAAGGTACAGGGTTGCTTTATCACATCCATGCAAATGTTCGGTCCATTGTGTGAGCCTCCTCTTTGGCTGTTATTTTAAATTGTACTTCAAGTCCATTTGATAGTAAACAGGGGGCATGTTTGAATACTAACCCCTTTCTTCTTGATTAGCAAATAACCAGTTTCCTCATAGACTTCAGGTACACGGTCCTCACCATCACAAGGAAGTCGAGCCCTTTATTTAAGTTTGCCATCTCCTCAAGGTTGTGTCTAGATCAGGGATTCTTAACTTTTTCTGGGTTATGGACCTCTTAGGCAGTCTAGTGAAGCCTATGGAACCCTTCTCTGAATAATATGCTTAAATGCATAAGCTAAAATACACAGAAATCCTAAGGAAATCTATTATATTGAAATTACAGCTATCAAAATATTTTTTAAAAGTAAATGCATGGATCCCAGGGTCAAGTTTACATCTTGGTGGTGCAGTAGAAAGGGTGCTAGATGTGGAGTCAGGATAATCTAAGTTTAAATGTTGCTTTCGATTACTTCCCAATTGTGTGGCCATAGGCAAATTAATCGCTTGACTACGAAGTGACACTTGAACTTGGTTGTTCCACCTGACTTCAAGGCCAGATGAGAAAGTCTCAACATTAGTTTAGAAAGGTTTAGGATTCCAAAGTACAGCACTAGGAAAGGTGGCGATCTCCCTTACCTGCCACTTATGTCTCCAGGGGAAAAGCTCAAGGGGCATAGTCCTAGTGTCAAGGAGAAGGAAGGAAACCCTATTGACAGACGTGGATTAGGTTTGATCCTGCGGTTGTTTTCTACGTTTCTTAAACTGAGGCTTGGGAGGTAGGTGGCAGCTGCCAAAGATAATCAGTTCCAGCCCTGGGCGATTGCTAATGCTTCTAAGGAGAAAACTGTTGTGATGAGGACACGGAGAGGACACCACAAGACCAAAGTCAGCACAGATGGGAGGAGGCAAGGAGAAAATGAAAGAAACAAGCTTTATTGAGGGGAAAATACAATTTTAAAGGTATTGTCAGGACGGATAGACACAGGGAAGTCTGCTGGATTCTACCTGGGTAGAATTAGGCACCCTAAACTAATGAAGTGTTTTTTTTTTTTTTAAATTAGGATTTTTATCTGTCCAGACCTTGGCAGGATGAAAGCAAGAACTCAGAGCAAAGCTTTGTCTAGACTAGGGACTGAGGTCTGGGGAGTGGGACTGACTGCCCAACGGGATTGGTGGCTAACTGATATTTGATATTCAGACTCACCTAGGTTGGAAACCCAGGTTTTCAGTCTTATATTGCTAAACCTTAGTTTACTTACTGCTAGTCTTGCTTTGACAGGGTGATTTAGGAGATTTGAGCTCCTCCAGATTTTCATTTAGCAGAGTAGGGAGAGGAAGCTTGGCACAGCCCCCTCAAAGGAAGACCTAGGATCAAATCCTACCTGTGACACATAACTATTGTATGACCCTGAGATAGACACAAAACCTTTCATGTCTTCTATCTCTCAAAGATAGAGCAGGTGCAGATGGGCGTTTGTTGGAGTTTTCTCACTGGGAGTCTCCCTACAACAACAGAATGACAGATCTGGTCCAAAGAAAAATTTGAAAATTAAGAGCTGGCTACTTAAGACACTGTATGGGCAGCTAGGTCGTGCAGTGGATAGAGAGCTGGACCTAGAGTCTGGAAACTGCTGTTGAGTCATTTTTCAGTCATGTCTGACTCTTTATGACCTCTTTGGGGGATTTCCCTTCTCCAGCTCATTTGATAGATGAGGAAACTGAAGCAAACAGGATTAAATGATGTACCTAGGGTCACACAGCTAGTAAGTGTTTGAAGTCAGGGAGATGAGACTTGCCTGACCTCAGACCTGGCACTCTGTCCATTTTACCACCTAGCTGCCCTTCCAGAATCAAGACCTGAGTTCAAATCCAGCCTCAGACACTTTCTAAATGGGGTCACCAAGAGTCAGATATGATTGAAACAATTGAACAACAACAAATTCAAGGCACTACATTCGGCACTGGGAATCCCTCCAGGCAATAGAATGGAAGGTCCTGTTGTCATTTTTTGCCTTTGTTTCCCCCAGCCTGGAACAGGTCCTGGCATACAAATAAGCACTTGATAAATGCTTGTTGAATTAAACTGAACTGAACTAAAATACAAAAACTGGCCTCTAACATCAAAGAGCTTACATTCTACTGAATGAACTTACATTCTTTCCCTCTGCAATGAGACTCATTTAAAACATCTTTTATGATTTCTAAATAAGGACCCCAAATCATGTTATTGTCATAGGTGGGAGAAAAGCAACCTTGTTTGGTTCTTTTTTATGGGTGGTCAGAAAGGAAAAAGATGTATATTTTTGGAGGTTGGTCAACGTGGAAATTTGTTGTTTGACAATGCAAATTGATTACAAGAGATTTTTTTTCCTTTTTCAAGTGAGGGAGATGTGAAAGAGAGAAATAAATGCTTGTTAATTAGAAAAAAATTAAAAATAACAAAAAAGGAAAAATACAAAACTATTATTGTTCATTAAACTGTTGGAGTTATTTTTAATTGTTTAAGCATCTTGATCACCTTTTTGAGTCTAATTCTCAAAAAATTACTTCCTCTGTGGCAGTCCAGTTTAAATTTCTTTCTTTAAATAGATTCCCCAGTCTGAAGGTAAATAACATCCCCTGGGGGAAATCCAAGTTAATTAAAACAACAATAATCACAAACTAATCTAGATTGCACTTTAATAAACTATCTTATTTTAAGATGTTTGCGTGTCCTTGTTTTTAAGAAGAAAGGATAAGAAAATACAGGGATCATTCTGAGGTCAGCCCAGAGATTTATGTAGAAACCTAAACAACGAGGGGGAAACAACTCCATTAGCCATAAAAATGTTCTCCTGAGAGCTCAGGGAGGATTTCCAATTATTTACAAACAGATAACATTCTGTAGCTCTCCTAGAATTACAGACAAGTCACCAGAAAACAGTCAGTTTGACAAAATTGCCAAGTAGCCTATTCTTTGTACAGCTTTGCTAAATACCTCTGGATTTCTACCTGAGGAATTGGCCAAGTAACCAGAGTACAGGTGGAAAAGACTCATTCTGCCTGTGAAATCTGAGGAAGGAAATGGCTTAAAACTAGCGTACTCAGTCTCTGTCTCTCTTCTTCCTTTCCTCTTTTCCTCCCTTCTTTTCTGTGATGCTCTCTTCTCCCCCTTTCTCTTCTTCCTTTCCTCTATCTCTGTCTTCCTCTCTGTCTCCCTCCCCTTTCTCTCTCTCCCTCCTTTCTCCCCTTTTCTCTCTCTTTAGCTCAATTCCTAGCTCCCTTCCAGTCATTGTCTGTCTTTGTATCTTTCTCTCTCTCTCTCCCTCTTCTCTTTCTCTTAGTCTCTAGCTCTCTCCCTGACTCTCCTTTTCTCTGTCTTTCCCTATCTCTCTCTCCCTCCCCCTTTTCTTTTCCTTCTCCTCTCTCTTTAATAAGCATAAATGGCTATGGTAAATATCTAATAACATTTCCATTAGAGAAAAGTAAATGTGTCCCTGGCCTTCTCAGCATATATGAGTGTTTTATTTCAATTGTGGGCAATCTAAAGTCCAGAGGCAGCTCATCTTAATACTCATTAGAGAAAGTGCTTTTTTTTCCTCCTACTTTTCTGGACTAGCCTTTTCAAAGGCAGCATTTATTTCCCTTATCTTAGGCTGGGACAATTCCTGTTGTGTAATTGGGAAATATTTAATAAATAAATAAAAATACAATAAAATATAGGTAATATTAATATGTAGTTTTCTAAGTTGATTTGGGGGAGGGGGAAGAATGCCTATGTACAATTTAGTGGTCCTAGTTTCTATTTGAATTTGATGCCACTGCCCTAAGCCTGAGACCCTCCATGGCTGTAGAATGACATGAAGGCCTGCCCTTAGGCAACCTTTCCTCAAGCTTCTTTCTCAAAGTCTCCACCCCAAACCTACATCACAACCTTCTTTAACACCCTGCCCACCCAAGCTCCAGATTGAGGAGAGAAGTGAGATAGGGATCAGGCCTTAGAGGAGCCCCCACACCACATATACAGACGAAAAAAAGCCAGAATAGAGGACAGTGAAGACCTGACTTCAGGCAGAGATGTGCTGGTAAATGTTTAACGACCTGCTGCATTTCTACCACTTGAGAAATGATCCAGTTCTCATCACCAGAAGAATAAGGGTTTCTGCATCCTTGGGCCTGCCAGCCCTCTCTACCTGTCACCTGCAAAGTTGTTTTACGTACTGGGTTCCCTCTGGTGTAAAATGCACTACCACACATCTGAAAGTCAAAAGTCAGTTTTACCAGAGAGACTCTCAGGGTACTGTTGATAATACAAATTAGCTGTTAGAGGTAAAATGGGACTCAAGTTTCTCAGTTCAGCACATATGCACATTAGGAGATGATAAGCAGTGAATTACTTATGTTGCCCTGCCTTGCTGCACATTACATGCTCTAAATGGGGTTAGATAAAAGTTATTCATAACCTCGGTTTTCTCATTTGTGTGCATCCTGGCTTGGGAACTTCTTGGCTAATCTTTAACAGTTCTGACAATGTTTCTCCCTTGCTCAAAAATCTTTAATGATTCCCTATTGTCTTGCCTACCATATGAAGTCTGAGAGTCTAGCCTTAATTTGGCATTCAAAGCCCTCCACAATCTGGTTCCAATTTTTTTTTCTAGCCTTATCGTTCATTCCTTCCCTCTCCTTACTCTGAGTTCCTGCCAAAACAGAGCACATACACTGTTCTCTGAACTCATTCCACCTGGTTGTGAGGTTCCTTATATCTAGAATGCCTTCCTTTCCTCCCTTAACTCCTCAGTCTCAGCCTATTGAAATTTTCCCCATCCTTTAAGGCAGAAGCTCATCTACTTGATGAAACCTTCCTTGATTCCCCCAGCTGGAAGTAATCATTCCCACCCCTTGAAATCTAGAAATACTTTGTCTCTCAACAATGTACTGTGCTTATTTTCTAGTTTTTATTGGAGTTACTTCATGTTGCAATCTGCACCAATCGATCAACAAGGATTTATTAAATACATACAGTATGTCAGGTGCTGTGAAAAGTGCTGGAGACACAAAGGTATAAATGAAATAATCCTTGCTATGAAGGAACCTACATTCTACCAAGGCAGGGGGAACAATCCTTATACACACACATGCACCATATAAAATAAATACAAGGTAATTGGCAGAGGAAACCCCTGGAAGTTTGTGGGGAGGGGAGGGTTGGATGGGAATCAAGAAAGGCCTTGTGAACGTTCATGCTGAATTTGGAAGGAAACTAGAGACTGCAAGAGGCAGAGTTGAGGAGAGAATTAGAGCATCCCAGGCAAACAGAATAGCCTATGCAAAGGCATAGAGATGGGAAGTGGGAAATACAATGCCATATATTAAAAAAAATAACAGCTAGGCCAATTTGATGGGAAAAAAGAATACATGGAGATATATGATGAGTGATTTAACTGAGAAGGTAGGGTGGAGCCTAGTTGTAATGGACTTTAAATGGCAAAAAGAGGAACAGGTATTTTATCTTAGAGTTAACCTAGGAACAATCAGTGGAAATGGCAAAATCAAATTGAAGCTTAATATCAAGAAATGCTTCCTAATAATTAGAGCTGTCCAAAATGAAATGGGCTTCTTTGAAGATGGTGGGTGCCCTCTCCTTAGAGGTCTTTAGGCATAAGCTGGAAGACCATTTATTGAGTGTGCTACACTTTATGTATAGGTTGGACTAGAAGACCACTGAGGTCCCTTCTGACTCTCAAATTATGTGATTCTGTGTAATGGGGAGCCAATGGAGGTTTTTAAGGAGTAAAATTGTGTAGGCAGCCCTGTGCTTTAGGAATATCACTTTGGCAGTTATGTGGAGAATGGATGAAGAGGAAAGACTTGAGGTTGGGCAATGAACCACTTATGAAACAAACTATTGTAATAGTTGGGCAAGAGGTGACGAGGTCCTGTGTTGGGTTGGTGGCCATGAAGAGGATAGATGCTAAAGATATTGTGGGGATGGAATCAACATGACTTATCAACTGATTGGAGATATAAACTGATGGAGAGTGAGGAATCTGAGGTAAGCAAATCTAGGCGACTGAAAGGATGTTAGAGTTCTCAAATTTGTGCTATCATGGATCCACCAAAGTGAATTTTGTAGTTATTCTGCTTACTGTCTTGTCTTGTCTCCTTGGACTAAACCAGGTTATGAGACAACCCAGGATCACTGACACAAAACTTCTACCCTGAGGGCTGGAAGCAACCCTGGGTTTACAAAGGCCACACTTAGGAGAGTAGAAAGCCTGAAAGATTCTATCATGCTGGAAGGTCTTCAAGTGATATCTCCGAAATAAGATTGTCTACTATCTGAGATAACTCTACCTAAATAGATGGATAGATTACCAGAAGATCTAACACCGAGTGACAAAAGCTTTGGCCATGGCAGCCCACAGAATGCAGAGTGTGCCAAAAAGTCTCAGTGAAGTTTTAAGCTATGACTATGCTAAGACTCTGGGGACACCCTGTACATGAAAAACAAAACAAATTTAAAAACATAAGGCAAGCTTCTATAGCTTTTTTCTACTTAGTGGAGAATGGAGTTGCTAAGGGGTTGGCTAGGTGGCCCCATCAACTCAGCTTAGAGTCAGCAAGATCTGAGTTCAAAGCCTCAGACATTCACCCTGGGCAAGTTATGTGACCTCTGTTTGCTTCAGTTCCCTCTTCTATAAAATGGGGATAATAATAGCATCTACCTCCCAGAATTATTGTGAAAATCAAATGAGATAATATTTGTAAAGTGCTTTGCAGACTTTAAAATGTTATCTAAATGCTAGCTTTTATTATTATCTAGATTGATGCTCCTTAAATTTGATAATAGTAAGAGGTTTCTGAACAGGCGCAATGACTGAAAATTAATTAAAAATTAAATGCGTAATGAATCTGAGGCATTTCTGTCAGCAATTGCCCATGAAAAATACATCTCACAACTTCACTGCAGCCTTGGTTCTGAAGTTTGCACTGTGCATGTCCTCAGTGAGCCACGCAATGCTAATGAACACTGCTGAAACACATAAAAGAGTCTCAAGTGGAAAAAAGTTTGAGAAGCCCTGACTAGACAAACTATAAACCTAAATGTGACATTCTTGTCCAATCTCCAATAAGCTGATACACAAATAGAAGAACTGAACTCTATCAAGATTGGCATTCTTACTATTAATAAAACCAGAAAACTAAGAAAACTATTACTCAATGGAAGGATGGCTCACAGGTTTGTCTAGGAGTGACAAGTAAAAAGGATTGGCAGAATTGGTTTCATCATGTACTCCAATGCAAAAGAAATATCATTTCATGGGGGACTTGATTACCTAGTCTTACAACACACAAAATGAGCACAAGTGAAAAGACCATCATGAAGATTAATTGCAGTTTATGCCCCAACATCTGTTGCAGAGGATGAAGAGACTGAGATAGGCCACAAAGAATTTGACACCATCCTTCAGCCCAAGCCAATAGACACACATACAAAAGAATATGATACCTAGTGACATCAATACAAAGTTAGGCACAGTGGAAAATCTGTCAGGATATGTCATCCAGGATTAAGAAAAAAGGAGACCAAAGGCTTGTAGATTATTCAGAAACCTTACATGTGTATATCATAAATACTTTCTTCAAGAAGGAAGTAAAAAGGACACAGACTAAACAACATCCTCCAATGGGAGATTGACTGCACTTAAATATGTTCAAATAGATCTGGGGTTTCATCAAGGTGGATGTTGGTGACAAAGCTGCAGGCCAAAGGCCATCTATGCCTGGCCATCTTGGGTCACTATTGTCCACATTGTCTTCTTGTGAGCTTACCCTAGAATTCTACTCAATGTGTTGTGGATCTTCTTTGTTTTCTTTTGACAACACCAGTACACTAAGCTGCCCAGTATTTAACTCTTTTTCTCACCAGGTGACCAGTCCATTTTCTTTTTAGTTCCTTCATTTCTTTGGTGATATCCTTCCTACCTTTTCTCTTTAATAATGTCTTGTTTATAATATGCTACAGCCAGCTCTTGCCCATCATATAACTTTTCATTGCCTTTGGACGATTCTCAATTTCATTTCTTTGGGGGTTGTGCTATACTGTGACTTGTAGCCATACGTCAACACCTGAAACACATGGATATTTAAAACATGGGCCTTTGTTCTAGAAAGAAGCTTGGTGTCATTAAAAGAAATTCACAATTTCCAAAGGCAATCCAGCCTACTTTCCTCCCCTTGTTCATTTCTAGGCTAAATAAGCAATTCTTTTCTGATAGCAATATCTTCTCAGGAAATATAAAAAATTGATTGGTTGCCTATTCAATTACATATTAAAATATCATAGACTGGATAATGGGAATTTTTTATCCACTCAATTTTTCCCTCAGTTGATATTCATTTAAAAATTACTATCTATTTCAATTTGGAGGCTCTGGAGGAGTTTTGGGATTGATATAAACAGCAAAATGTCATCCACAAATAAACTTCCAGAGAAACTCACTATAAATTAGAAGTCACAGTTGGACGAGTGCTCAGTTTCCCCCACGTCAGTGACAAACAACTTTGACATGCATATGTCACCCTGCTTTATACTTCTCTTGATATTTTTAAATTTATTTATTTTTAACATTTTCTTCTTAAATTTTGAGTTCCAAATTTTCCTTCCTTCCACTCGCTTCCCTACCCACTGAGAAGACAAGCAATATAATATCACTTATACGTGTGAAATCATGCAAAATATTTCCATATTAGCTATATTTTTAAAAAGCAAAAAAAAATAAAGTGAGAAAATTATACCTCATTTTGCACTCAGAGTTCATCAGTTCTCTGGAGATAGCATTTTTTTTTTCATCATGAGTCCTTTAGAATTGTTTTGGATCATTGTATTGATCAGAAAAGTCTTTCACAGCTAATCCTCTTTAGAACATTGCTGTTACTGTGCAAAATGATCTCCTGATCCTTTTTATTTCACTTTGCATCAGTTCAAATAGGTCTTACATTTTTTTTCTGAAACCACTCCTCCCATCATTTCTATTAGTGCAATAGTATTCTACCACAATCATATACCACAACCTGTTCAGTCATTCCCCAACTGAAAAGCATCACCTCAATTTCCAATTATTTGTGACCACAAAAAGAGATGCTATAAATATTTTTGTATGTATAAGTCCTTTTCCTTTTTCTTTGATCTCTGGAATATAGAACTAGTAGTGGCATTACTGGGTCAAAGGGTATGCACAGTTTCAGAACCCTTTTTACATCTTTCCAAATTGTTGTCCAGAATGGTTGGATAAGTTCAGTACTCCATCAACAATTCACTAGTGTACCAATTTTTCCCTCATCCTTTCCAGCATTTGCCATTTCTGATAGGTGTGAGGTGATACCTCAAAGTTTTTTAAATTTGTTTTTATCTAATCAATAGTGATTTAGAGCATTTTTTCATATGACTATAGATGGTCTGATTTCTTCTTCTGAAAACTGCATATTCATATCCTATGACAGTTTATGATTTGGGAAATAGGTCCTATTTTTATAAATTTGGCTCAGTTATATACTCAGTATATATTTGAGAATGAGGCTTTTTTTCCAGAAAAAAAACTTGCTGTAAATTTTTGATATTACTTCATTGTAATTAGCAGAATGTAGTTTCCCAGATTGTCTGTTTTAATTAGGTCTATTTTCGCTTTTGCTTTGTCTGAGATTATGGTTGCTACCCCTACATTTTTACTTTAACTGAAGCATAATAGATTCTGCCCTAGCCCTTTATTTTAACTCTGTGTGTTTCTGTTTCAAGTGTGTCTCTTTTATACAATATAGTGTTGCATTCTGGTTTCTATTCCATTCTGACATCTGCTTCTGCTTTATGGGTAAGCTTATCCCATTCACATTTCCAGTTATGATTACTAATTGTATACTTCCTTCCATCTCATTTTCTTCTGTTTCTTCTCTCTCTCTCTCTCTCTCTCTCTCTCTCTCTCTCTCTCTCTCTCTGTCTCTTTGTCTCTGTCTCTATCTCTCTCTTTATCCTGTCCCTCCTTAAAAATCTATTCTGCTTCTAACCACTGCCTCTCATAATCTACTCTCTCTTTTATCATCCACTCTTTTGTCTCTTATCTCCAATTCCCTTATTGGGTAGCTTGGATTTCTATATACAACTGAATGAGTGTGTGTGTATGCATGTAGGTATATATATATCTGCATCTATCTATCTATCTATCTATCTATCTATCTATCTATCTATCTATCTATCTACTATCTATATCTATCTATCTATATTCTTCCCTCTTTGAACAAGTTCCAATGAGTGAGGTTCAAGCATTGCCTGCCACCACCACTCATTTTCCCCTGTACTGTAAAAGCTCTTTCTTACATTCCTTTTGTATGTGACAAATTTTCCCCCATTCTACCTCTCCCTTCTCCCCTTTCCCAGTGGTCCATCGTTCAAACCCCATCATTTTTTTTGAGATCATTCCAACATAATTGACTCATACCCATGCCCTCTGTCTGTGTAAACTCCTATCCACTGCCCTAATAATGGTAAAATTTTTAGGAGTTACATGTATCATCTTCCCATATATAATTGTAAACAGTTTAACTTTGAGTCCTTTATGATTGCTTTTTTATGTTTACCTTTTTATGCTTATCTTGAGTCTCATGTTTGAATATCAAACTTTCTAATTAGTTCTGGTCTTTCTATCAGGAATGCTTAAAAGTCCTCTATTTCATAAAATAGTCATTTTTCCCCCTCAAGGATTATACTCAGTTTTACTGGGTAGGTTGTTCTTTATTGTAATCCTATCTCCTTTATTTTCTGAAATATCATATTCCAAGCCCTCTTCTCTTTAAGGTGGTAGCTGATAAATTTTGTATGATCTTGATTGTGGTTCCACAATACTGAGTGGTTTCTTTCCAGCTGCTTGAAGTATTTTCTCTTTGATCTGGAGCTCTGGAATTTGGCTTTAATATTCCTGGGAGTTTTCATTTTGGAATCTCTTTCAGGATGTGATCAGTGGATTCTTTCAATGTGTATTTTTACCTTCTGGATCTAAGACATTAGGGAGGTTTTTCTTTATAATTTCTTGAAATATGATATCTGTTCTCTTTCTTTGATCATGATTTTTTAGGTAGGCCAATAATTCTTAAATTGTTTCTCCTGGGTCTATTTTCCAGATCAGTTGTTTTACCAATGAGGTATTTTATGTTTTTGTCTATTTTTTCATTCTTTCCTTTCTGTTTGACTCATTCTTGATATCTCATAGAGTCATTATGTTCTGCTTGCCTGATTCTAATTTTTAATGATTTGTTTTCTTCTATTAGATATTGTACATCCTTTTCCATTTGACCCATTTAACTTTTTAAGGAGATCTCTTCAGTGAGTTTTTGTGCCTCCTTTACCATTTAGCCAACTTATTTTTAAGGACTTATTTTCTTAAGTATACTTTTTTCAATTTGGTCAATTGTATTTTTTCTTTCATTTAAAAAAATATTTATTTACTTTTAGTTTACAACATTCAGTTCCACCATCCCTTGAGTTCCAAATTTTCTACCTCTCCCTCTCTTCCTCCCACCCCCCATGCCCCATGGCAGCATACAATCTGATATATGTTCTATAAATACCTTCACATTAAACATTAGTCAAGTTGTAAAGAAAAATTACAACCAATGGAGTGAACAACAATAAAGAAGGAACAAAACAAAACAAAAAAGAGAGAGAGCAAGTAGTTTGCTTCGATCTGCATTCAGACTCTAAAGATTTTTCTCTGGATGTGAATATCCCTTTCCATCATGAGTCTTTTTGGAGTTGTCTTATAGTATTGCATAACTGAGATGAGCCCTGCCAATTGTATTTTTAAGGACTTGTTTTCTACAGTCAATTTATGTCCTTCCTTTTCCAAGCTGGTAACTCTATCTTTCATACCTCTCATTTCTTTTCCCAATTTTTATTCTACCTCTCTTATTTAACTTTTAAAGTCCTTCTTGAGCTCTTTCAAGAATGTTTTTTGTTCTTAAGACCAGTTCATATTCCACTTTGAGTTTTTGGATATGGGTATGTTGACAATCTTTTCCTCTTCTGAATTTGTGCCTTGATCTTCCCTGTCCCCATATTAAGAATTTGCGGTCATTGTCCCTTTCTGTTTTTTGCTCATGATGTTTGCCTATTTTCCTGGCTTTTAGAGTTGAGTGCTCCTGCTGGAGCACAGGGGGGCACTGACCCAAGCTTCTTGGGCTAGGAGCCTGGGACCTGGTTGCTGGCTTTGTGTGCTGGGACCTCAGGAGCTGGCAGCTAGAGGCTGTAGAAGTCTGGAAGCTTACCTGGTACTGAGCTGGGGTTAGAAATACTGGAGCTCTTGAGGTGGGGGTGAGGAGTCTGGCCCCTGGAGGAAGCCTGTTCACCCTGGCTTTGCACTACAATGTTTGGCTGCTGAAGTATGTCTACCAGTTTGGAGCTGTGCCTCCTGCAGTTGTGCTTCTTGGAGTTGTGCTGAAGCACTTGGAGATTTGGCTGCTGGAGAATGCTGGTATCCATGGGGTTTTCTGAGCTGGTGTCTGCCAGTCCCCCTGCCTGTGCCGAGGTGCTGGGTGGGGTGGGGGTGGGGGGTCCCGCTGTTGGCACTTGCCTGTTCCATCACCATGAGACTCAGGATGTCCACCTGATTTGCTGAGGTGGGGCTTGCTGAGATACCTCCTATCCTGTACTACTCCCTCTTGGACAGAGCAAGAGGGGCCTTTCCTTTTAATCTCCCAAGATTCCTGGGCTACAAGTCTTTTTTTCTGACTCAGCTGTTGCAGGGTTTGAGGGTGAAAGTGACTTACTTCTTACTCTGCCATCTTAGCTCCTGGAAGTCCTAATTTTTTAAAGAACTTTCTTCTTCAGTATATTTCTGTACTTTCTTTTCTATTTTGTCTATTCTGTTTTTTAAAGTTCTTTTCTTCAGTGATTTTTTTTTGTGCCTCTTTTACCAAACCTTTCATTTTCTTTTCATAGTTTTCTTGCATCACTCTCATTTTTTTCTTAATTTTTCCTCTACCACTCTTATTTCTTTCTTTAACTTTTCCAGGTTTCTTGTTGGGCTTGTGTCCAATTCCATTTTTTCTTTGGGGCTTTATATTTATTTTCACATTATTGTCTTCTTCTATGTCTTGGTCTCTCCTGCCACTATAGTAGCTTTTTATGCTCAAGGCCTTTTTTAGTTGACTGCTCATTTTTCCAGCCTACTTTTTACTTTGAATTTTATGCTAAAATTGAGCTCTGTTCACCTGGGGCTGGGGAAGCACTGTGTCAATCTTCAGGCTTTCTCATGCTACTGTTTTCAGAGCTTGTTCTGGGGGTCTTCAAGGTTTTGATGCTTCCAAGGTGGTGTGATCCTGAGAGTGGTGTGGTCCCTGTTCTCCTGGTCTGCACTCTGGTCTTTACCTAGAATTTCTGGTCCCCTGCAGTCACAAATGCTAGAACTCCTCTTTGCTTTGTAACTGAGACCGAACTCCTGCTCCCTTGTGACTGACCAGCATTTCTACTCTCCATCCTGGAATTGCAACTCACAACTACAAGTGGGCAATAGGGTTGACAGTCAGCACCCGCTAAACCCAGTGCCAACAAAGGGCCCTGTTTGACTACTTGTCTGACCCTCTTTCTATTTCTGGGCTGAGAACTCCCAAAGCTACTGCTACTGCTGCTGTGACCACTGCTTTCTCCAGACAGACTTATTATACCTCAGTGTCACAGAGCTCTCCTGATTACCTCCTAAGTTTCCTTAGGTTGGAAAAATGTCTCACTCTGACCTTCTGTTAGGTTTGCTGCTCCAAAATTTGATTTGAGACATTATTTTAAAGTTGTTTGGAGGGGAATGTTGAGAGAATTCAGCTGGCTTGATGCCCCTAATCTGCCATCTTTGCTTTGCCCACTCACTTCTCTTGATATCCGTGAACAGAAAGTTATTAAACAAAATAATCGCTGATTTTGGTTCTTCAAGGCATTTTACATAATTATTACATCTGCTTAGGAGAAACCTTATTGGAGGAAAGCCTGAAAGGTATTACTTTACCTTATGAAATCAAGTGCTTCCTTACACTCAAAACCCAGGAAGTACAGTGGGACCTACATCTTTCAGGCAATTGTGTGACTTTTAAAGATATTGTATAATATATCCTATCACTTACAAAGGCCTCCCCATTCTTTCTAATGCTCCTTTTAATGCTTCTAATGCTCTTATCAGGTGTGCCCCTGATATGTGCATAGATTTTAGACAGATGGAAAAGTAGGCATATGGATCAGTAGTTATCAATGTTCTCTTGCCTGCATTTTTAACAACAATAATAGTCTGAGATTTTTTTTCCCCTAGCACCTCTGGAACCTTCTCTTCCTTCAGATATCTTGAGACAGTCCCTCAACTACCTCACAATTGTTGCTTGAATATTAATAGATAGGAAATAGCTAGTTACCAAAATCAGAATCAGTTATATCAAGTAAGCTCATTGGTTGTTTACAGCTTATGTAAAAATCAACACTAAGTAAGAAAAAAAAACAATAAAAATGAGGAGACACTGTGTATAACTCTAAAAAAAGGAAAAATGGTTAAAAGTGTACACAATGGGGGTGGCTAGGTGAGTAAGAGCTCCGGCCCTGGAGTCGGGAGGACCTGGTATCAGTTCTGGCCTCAGATACTTAACACACACACACACACACACACACACAAAACTGGCCGTGTAACCTTCAGCAAGTTACTTAACCCCAATTGCTTTAAAAAAAAAAAGTGTACACAATGACTAAGATTATCACCATCTGTTATCGCAACAAGGAGGCCAAAGGAGTCTAAAGAAATGTCTTGGCCTGAAAAAGCTTCTTTTCCTTGTGAAATGGAAGGACATAGTCAAATTCAGCAATATTTGTAAAACACTGCCCAAGAAAAAGATGGAAAATGATTACATATATCACCTCACAAAACAATAAAAATCAGCATAGAGGAAGATGAGAATACAGAAAGCTTGGCATGAGACCTAAATTATCCAGAGAACATTCATAAATGAAACTGGTAAGAAGATAAATACATAAGAATTGGGAGATTTGTCAGCATTTCTATAGTAATCTATTCTCACCACCAATGAGAATGGAACCACTATATTTGGACTCTAATACCTTAGTTCACAAATGTATTATATAAGAAAATGCCAATGACATTTAAGATGAAGTTAGACAAAATGATGGCTTAGATCAAATACATGGAAAAGAAATAGGTGCAGAATATGACACAATTAAAAAACCAATGAGCATTCATTAAATATTTACTATATGCCATGCACTGTTCTAGGTTCCTATAGATACAAAGACAAAAATACAAAACAATTTCCATTCTTAAGGATCTTGTATTCTACCAAGGAAAACTGTGTGTACATATGTAAGTACATATATAATAAATATACAGCAAATGTGACAAAGCAATTGTATTTAATTCTCAGGTTGATTTTCAAGATATTGTATTTTAGAAGGGAAGATAGATTTTTTTAATGGTAAAGATCACAGATATTATTAGTACATATATTCCCCCCCCAAAAAAAAGACAATTGAGAACATAACAGCAATTATTCATCTGTATGTTTGCCTTCACATCTCTACATAATCTTAATGAGAATGATCTATGTTCCCATATGTGATGAAAATATGAGATGAGAACAAGCAAAGTTTCAAAGGTATTTTTTGTATAATAGACCACATCTTCACTGTCATATCACTGAGAGATACAAAAAATGCAAGATCCTATCTTGTTTTTCATTTGTTGATTATTGAAGAGTATTTGATTCAAAACATCAAAATATAGTGTTAAAGGCACTCCTCTACCAAGGAGACTCCTATGTACATGTTAAGATCATAAAAGATTCTTTGACTACAGAGATGATTTTCTTCAGTGATCCTCCAATTATCAATATCAAGTAAGGTCTAAAACTGGGAATCTTCTCCCCCAAGATGCTTCCCAGTCATAGAGTCTATCTTTTACCAAGCCTAAAAGAAAAATGGGTTCTCTAAAGATGGTGAAGCTCTCCAGATGCTTTTGTCTATAGATGATCTTGTTGATTACATTGAACCCTAAAATGCTAAAGGACCTCATCAGTGATATCCATGGCCAAGAAGAAACCAAGTAGATGAAAGGTACTTATTATCAAAGATTATTACATTTATAGATGGGTAGATTAATCATTGAGTTTGTGTGTGTGTGTGTATGTGTATATGTGTATCAGACACTGTAGACAGACAACAGGCCCAGGATTAAGTAGTAAAGTGAGGCAGCTCATCATACCTGAGAAAATGCATTTCATTTTCAATGGTGTCAACTTGCTCCCTAGACCATTCTTTTCAATGACAATATTCTGGTGATTCTGGATGGCTGCCAATTATGAAATACTGAGAATTTGGAACAATCAACACTGCAAGTGACCCAGAGGAAATGGTATTTGTTTTCAGGCTGTAGCATATTACCAAATGTATATTAGAAATGGCATATTACCAATATGCACATTAGAAGTGACATCAAAATGAATACTTTGATTATATGGAATTGAAAAGTTTTTTGCATAAACAAAACCAACCCATCTAAGACAAGAAGGGAAATTGGCAACTAAAGAAAATCTTTGCATCATATGTCTGTGGTAAGAATCTAATATTCAAGATATATAAAGAATTAATATAAATATAGACGACCAAGAAGCATTTGCCAAATAGATGAATGGTCAAAAGATTTGAAGAAATTGTTCACAAAAGATGAATTGCAACTTATTACAACCATATGAAAGATCGCTTTAAATTGGTACTAATAAAAGAATTGTAAAATAAAAGAACTCTTAGATTATACCCCCACACCTGAGAAACTGACAAATTAAATAAAACGTGTAAATAGCTAATGCTAGAAGGACTGCAGGAAGACAAGCATCTTAATAAACTGTTGGAAGAACTGTGCATTGGTCCACTTACTCTGGATAACTTTCAAATTATTAAAAAAAATACTAAAATGCCACTATCCTTTAACCCAGAGGTTTCACTGGTAGTCATAGACCCCAATGAGATGTAAAAGACAGAATGAAAGACTACTTTTATACCAAAAAAAATTCAGAGCAGCATTTTCTGTGGTAGAAAAGAACTGGAAAGAAATTAAATGCTCATCAACTGGGAAATGGCTAAATGAATTGTGGTACATAAATGTAAGGGTCTACTAACATGAAGAATTCAAAAGAACACAGAAAGACCAGAAAAGTCTCTACACAGTTCAAATTTATATCATTGTAATTTACGTTGTTGTAGTCATTGTGTGTAACATTTTCTTTTTCTGGTTCTCCTTACTCTGTCTCAGATCTGAACTATTCTGAATGGATACAGAATGAAGTAAGCAGAGCCAGAAAAACACACAATTATTACAACAATGTAAATGATAGTAAAACAAAACAGAACGTTGTAATTAAAATATTTAAGCTGAACTCTGAAAGAGGGTTGAGAAAATATACTTTCTTCTCTTCATTGTAGAGGTAAAGGACTGTGGGTATGAAATATTGCATGTGTTATCAGATAGGGTTAAAGTGTTAGGGTTTTTTTGGGAATTTTTTTCTTCTCTTTTCCTCTTTAAATCTTTATTACAAATGATGGCTCCTTGAGTAGGGAAATGAGGAGGGCTGTATTTGGAAAAGAGCATGACGTTAAAACAAAAGACATCCGTGAAAAATGTATTTTTTTTTTAAAAAGAAAGGACATAAAATGGGAGACAAAGTGAGTATGGGTATAGAGACATTGTCTTCAAAGAGCCACTGATCTAAGTTCTTTAGAAATTTTATTAACCCCTCTTAGCTATCTGTACCAGACTGTGCAACCTTTGAAGGTTTTGCGTTATTTTATCTTTTTTGTATCTTCCAGTACATAGGACAGTGGTTTGAATACAATAGTCCTTCATGAACAGCTAGGTGGCACAATGGATAGAATGCTGGGCCTGAAGTCAAGAAGATTCCTCTTTCTGAGTTCAAATCTGACCTCAGATACTTACTAGCTGTGTGAACCTGACCAAGTCACTTAACCCTGTTTGCCTCTGTTTCCTCCTGGAGAAGGAAATAGTAAATAGCAAATCGCTACAATATCTTTGCCAAGAAAACCCCAACTGGGCTCATGGAAAGTTGGACACCATTGAAATGACTGAACAGCAACAACAAGGACAAACCTGGCACCAACCTATCTTTCCAGCCTCAATGGATATTATTCCCCCTCCCACACACTAAGATCCAACCAAAATGATCTTCTCTTTGCTTCCCACATACGACCTTTCATCTCCTTCCCTTTGCACTGTCCTTCCCACATGCCTGGAATGCATCCCTTCCTTACCTATGCCTTGTTAAGAGCTTCTATCTACCTTTAAGATGCAAACTCAAGCACTATCTTCTGAAAAAAAGCCTTTCTTGATTTCCCCATTTACAAGTGCCCTCCCTCCCAAACGACTTTGAATATACTTGTATTTGTTCATTTTATATTTGTCATCTGTATCCCATAGACTTACATATGTACTTGTTTTCTGCCTCATTAGACTGTAAGTTCTTTTTGAGTAGGAGTTGTTTCATTCTTTATACCCGAATAGACAGAACTTGACACAATGCCTGGCACATAGTAGGGCATTAAAATGGTTGTTAATTAATAGCTGCATCACAAATATTTGATGAATTGGATGAAATAGAATGGAAACAAATTTAATTTTTCCTTAAACTAATAGTTTATCTGTTTAATAGTTGACCTCAAGATAATTTTGATTGAATGGGGCAAAGTAATAACCTGGGCCTGTGCATAAGCTTATTGGATTACGGCTAAATGTTGTATTTTTAAGAACCATCTTGATGTGCTGAGATCCCTTGAGAGCGATAGTTAAGTAAAGAAGCCATTAGTTTGAGAGTGAAGGTAGCCTCTCAGGGACAGTTTAGAGACTTCCTTATCACTGAAGAACATTAGCTGGGACAAAAATACTGTAAAAGCCTGTACTTGTTTATAGCTGTGCACCTGTGCTTACTCTTAGAGGAATTGTAGAAACAAAAAAAAAAAAAACAAGGCTAGGTCTCAGTGATCGCCTGGACAGAGCCTTTGTAGGTCTACACAAAGTTGGGTTTCCTGCTTTTTGATATGCTTCAGTTGTTAAGACATCACCTACATAACCATTTGCTCAATGCATATAGATAACCCCTAATGAACTTCTACAAAAGTAATCAAAGCATTTTCCATTTCAGAAAACATTGTCACAGAGCAAATAGAAATGTCTCATTTGAAGATAGTAGAACAAGTCCCATATTTATATGGCTCCATGTATCCTCTCTGTATACCTCAAATTTGGAGGATTTCTGTAGCTTTCTAAAATCGAAGTTAAAGATGGGTAGATAAGCACAAAATATTTAAATTTCCTCAGTAAAGCCATTAGAGGAAAATTGGGAACAATATTTTGATTGATTCAGCACAACAAACAAATTGTACAGATAGGCTTCTAAATTGCTACTATCATGATCTTTAGCAATTGTATAGTGTAAATCATTAGTCAATCAAGCGCTCAATATACTGGGTGAGCTATGATAGAAATAACCTAGCAATGATAATTAGGTGAAAGCAGGATCATTGCATGAAAATGAATACGGCACTTTGAGCAATTCTGCTGTTATATATTGCTGTCTGGGTCCCAGGGGTACGGAACCAGGAAAATTTATCTCATTCAGTTAAGATTTACTACAAATTGCTGATACGCATTTGAACCCCAGGTAGGTTGTGACATATGAGAATGTGGAATATTGTTTTCTGAATTTGAGCATTGTTGTTGTTATTCCATTATGTTTTAGTTGCTGATAAAAATGAGCAGAAACCCCAGTTCTAATTCCCAATCTTTGCTGGCCTATCACAAAATCTCTTATTTTGGTTGCCAAGGAATAATGAGATTCAGTAGTCTAAGTGGAGAGAGATACAAACTAGGAGTTGGGTAATAGTGAGTTTGCAGATGTTTAAGAACTAACTCTCCAGAAAACAAAAATATGCCCATGGTCCCCTTTTGAGTTTAACCTGCATTATTAATATTTTCTCCACCAGTTTCTTTAGTCTTGACCATCAACAAAACAATAAATCAAACTGTCATTTTTAACATTTGCCAATTTTGAAGCATATTCTGAAAATTTACCAATTGGTCCTAGCTACCTTGTTCAAGCAGGTTACAGTCTGCTGACAGTCTCTAGGCCTGCCTCTAATAACTCATTCACTGTTTGAGTTAGTGGAAGTCCTTACCCTCCAGACTTCCATACCTCCTTATCAGCAGCCTTGCCTGCCTGGAGATGCCTTTGAACTCTGGGAACAATCTCTACTGATTGGTAAGTCTCTGACTGGAATTGCCCTAGCTAGCTCAGCTCCTTCCCTGGACCGCTCAACTTCCTCATCAGAAACCTTGTCCTATTTCCCCTGTGACTACTGTCTTTCCTTCTCTATGTTCCCCTTTTACAGATCACTTTTGTGGGTTTTTTCTTCCTATAGTTGAATATAAACTCTGATAAAACCGGGCCTCTCTTGTTTTATTGTATTTGTATACCTAATGCTTAGCACAATACCCATATTAAATGCTTAATAAATACTCTCTCTCTCTCTCTCTCTCTCTCTCTCTCTCTCTCTCTCTCTCTCTCCTGTCTCTCTCTCAGGAGGAATCATCCTTCTCAGTTCAAATCTGGCCTCAGGCACTTATTAATTGTGTGACCACGGACAAGTCACTTAACCCTGTTTGCCTCCATTTCCTCATTTGTAAAAGGAGCTAGAAAAGGAAATGGCAAACCACTCCAGTATCTTTGACCAGAAAACCCCAAATGGGGTCATGAAGGACTGGACAACACTGAAATGACTGAACGACAACAAAAATCTATTTATCTATCTTAACCTCAGTGTCCTTGTTTGCAAAGTCTAGGGAAATGGACTAGGTTGATATTTAAATTTTCTTATAATCACTCATTCATTGATGTATTCATTCAGATAATTAGTAAGCCCCTTTTATGTGGAAGTCTGAAGGAAAAGATCTCTGGTTTTTCTAGTCTAGCCTTTCTCTGTCCAACAGGTTATCTATTCCCAACCATGACCCCTCCTGCTCTCTATTTTGTCTCTTCTCTGGAACACCTTATATCTATTAACTTTAATACTTGAATAATAATAATAATAATAGCTAGAATTTATATAGTGCTTTAGGGTTAATAAAATACTTTATGTATGTTATCTCATTTGAGCCTTAAAACTTTGGAACTTAGAACATTCCAGACAAGAATCTTCCAATTTCCTAGCTAATGGGTGTCTCCATGCCTTTGATTTTAGGGGTGGGAAACCAGATCTATCTGAACAGGCCCCTCTCCTCCATATAAAACACTTGAGATATTCTGCCCATGGGATTGTCATGAATCTGAAGTGTCAGAGGTGAGCTGCTTTAAAGTCAAGACTTAGAAGTTTTAGTCTTGATCCAGAATTTCTAGGCCATTGTAGACTCTCTTCCTTCTATGACTTGAAGACTATTATACCTGAGGCTCCTGAGTGTCATCCCTGGTAAGCTCTTTGAAGGCAAAGGCTGTGTAATTTTTGTGCTTGTGTGTCCAGTATCTAGCATGCTGCCTGACCCATAAGAGGCGCTAATAAATGCTTTTTGATTAATTGAATGATTAAATGATTGTATTCCCTTTCTAGTTTAGCTTTGGAGGTGTTATTTCCAGCCCCAGTGTGCAGGGTTTGATGGGCTGACCAGTTTGTAGATGGTAGTCTTGGCTCCTGATTGAGAGGTTCACTGGGTTGCTCTAGGCAGTTTCTTCCCTGGCCTCACTTGGGTGTCTCCAGTTAGGTCATGTGGCTTTCCCTTTAAAATATGAATAAAAAGACCTACTACTTTCAAAATTCACTTGCTTGTCTAATTCCTTTTTTTATTTAAATCTTTAAAAATTCATTTTGAACTTAAATGCAAAAAGACAAAAAAAATTATTTTTATGTACACAGCACACCATAGAGGATTCAATATATGACCACGAATTTCCATTTCAGACTGTTCACTTCTTAAAAACTGCAACTATGTAATAAATACATTGTTTTCAATGCTTCCTTGTTTTTCTGTGTTTTCTTCTAAATTGTCTTTTGTTCTCTCCTGTATATTTTTTTTTTTTATAAAAGAATTGGGGTTAAGTAACTTGCTCAAGGTTACACGGCCAGTTATTTCTGGGTGTGGTGCTAAGTATCTGAGCCTGGATTCGATCCCAGGTCATCCCGACTCTGGGGCCAGTGCTCTTACTCACTGTGCTACCTGGTTGCCCCCTCCTGTATACTTTTTATTTTTTCTCTCTCCCTCCCCACCCTGCCCTAGAGAAGGCTACAATTAATTAGCTACACACACACACACACACACACACACACACACACATTAGAGAGACAAAGAGAGAGATGTATGTATGTATTTTTATATAAAACCATACTATACATACTTCTATTTATCAGTTCTTTCTCTGGAGGTAGATAGCATCTTGCTTCATAGGTCTCATATTTGGTTTGAATATTTATGATATTCATGATGAATTAGTCATTCAAAATTGTTCTTAGGACAAAATTTCCATTATTATGTACAATGTTCACTTGGTACTGTTTATTTCACTTTTCATTATTTCATGGAAGTCTTTACATGTTTGTCTAAACTCAACCAGTTCATCATTTCTTATAGCACAGCAGTATTCCATCACTCATCTAATTCTTCAGTCATTTTAGGCCCAACAACACACCCTGACAACCTGGCCTCCTCCTACCTTTCTAGTCTTCTTACATTTTATTCCTTTCAACCTTCAGTCTGGCAACACTGGCCTTCTGTTTCTTGAATATGATGTTCTCTCTCTAAATCTGTGCCTTTTCACTGGTTCTCTCCCATATCTGGAATGTTCTCCCTTCTCATCTCAAACGAGGATACTAGTTTCCTTCAAGACAGATCAAATGCCACCTTCTTCAATCTTTCCCAGTCCCTCACACTGCCTTCCCTCTGAGATCACCTGCAATTTGCCCTGTAGATATTTTATATGTACACATTTTTTTGCAGGTTATCTCCCATATTAGAACATGTGCTACCTGAGGGCAGGGACTGTTTTTACCTTTCTTTGTATGGCCAGTACTTAGCACAATGCCTCTGACATAGTGGTTAATAAATGCTTACTGACTAATTGACTATGTGTAAGGTACTCTGCTATAAGTTGAGGGATATGTAAGAAAATATTTCCTTCCTTTGAGTGTAGGGAGACATACAAATAAATAGACTAGAAAATAAGAGAATGAAATACTATGAAATCAAGAAAGGTCTTGAGATGAAGAGAGCACTTCCAACTAGGGGTATCAGGGAAGACACACTGAGGAAGTAACATTTGAGTTGGGCCTTAACAGAAGGATAAGATGTCAATAGAAGGGGAGGGAAGGGGAGAAGCTCTTCTAGCAGTAGAAAACAGTGTAATCAAACAAGTGCAAGTGGAGAGAGAAGGGATAGGTGTGGTGTATGGTAAATAGTTCAGCATTGCTACAAAATAGAAAAGATGGCATGAAATAGTATGGGAATAAAATTTGGAGAATAGAGCAGAGCCAGATTATAGAGACATTGAATGAAAAGGTAAGAAATTTGGATTTTATTCAGGAGACAATTGGGGGCTGAGAGAAGATGGCAAGGAAGATAGATAGATAGACAGACAGAGATAGATAGATATAGATAGATAAATGATAGATAGATAGATAGATAGATAGATAGATAGATAGATAGATAGATAGATAGATAGATAGATAGATAGAAAGGTCAAACAGTGTAATGAAATAATCAAAGCTGTGCATTAAGTATAAGTTGATTAATATGGAAGTTGTGAGCAGCCCTAAGAACTTAGGATTCTATTAGTGGTGAAAATATACTTGCAGGACTCCTTATGACTCTCAGCAGAATCTTAAAAAAACGAAACAAGCACACAGTAGCTAAAGAATTCACATATGTTAATAAATATTAACAGTTAAAATGGTGCATATCTGTAGTGTAGAGCATTTTTAAGTGAATTGTTTAAAATATTTTCTGTCTTACAAAGAGTTTTATTAAAGATTATTTCAGAGTTCTTTTTTTCCCTAGTCTAAATTATCAAAGCCTGGGTCTGCCTGATATCAAAACATCTGGATATATAGCAAAAGATGCTAGTGTACATTTTGTCTACATGACATCTCCAGTCTATATAGCTCCAAAACCAGGAGGTATAGAAAAAAGCCTATAATTTGAATGAAATAAGAGATGTCCCTTGGTCAAATAAAGAAGCAATTCAGGTCAATTTTCTAGCAGATAATTTGAGCAGATTCTCATTTTTAAAAAATGCTGATTGATTGTTGCTCAGCAGGATTCTAAATAATGTCAGTGCCATTCTATAGGACTGAGCATCAGGGATAGTTGCAAAATCGAATCTTCTAACACAATCAATGACCATCACTTATCTTCCAAAGACTCATCTGGCTAATCAGATCCCCTCATTTTTCTCTATTCTGACTTGTAATCACGATTCGTATTAGCTGGCACCAAAGCACAAGACTTTCCTTTTACCCACTTTTCATACAATTAGCATCAAAGAGAAATAAGTGACTCATAGTCACAGATAAAAAATTAGTCAATTACAGACTGAAACTGGGACAAACAATTGTGTCAATATAATTGACTGAGAAATGAAATAAGACCCATAAAAATGAAGACAACTTGCAGCAACTTAGGGCTTCTGGTCACTTCAGAATCTCACACTTCTCCAAACTCTCACCCTTTCACAGAATGACTGGACAGATAAATTGCTGTAATTGAAACATATTTACAAATAGTATGCCTTCTATGACTCAGCACCAAAATTTTCAGAAGTGGATGATGATCTATGGGTATAACTTTAGTTTAGTCAACACTAAAATCTTTGATTTGTGGGCATGTACATTCCCAGAACAATGCTGCTGTTATATGCTTTTTGATTTCCTGGCACATATTTTAGAGGAAAAAATGTGAACATTTAAAATATTGGATACTAAAATGAGTGGAGCCAGTGTTGTCAGACGTGTATTGCTTAGCTCAGACATTGCCTCTAAATAGTAAGGCAACCAGACCTTAGCCATTCTGCCATCAATCAATTGATCGATCAACAAGCATTATTTTGGGATTTTGATTTTAATTTCAAAGTTTTTGTTGTTATCTTTTGTTTCTGAACTGATCCCTTGCCACTGCTCTGCCTAGCATGCTATCCCTTGCAATGAAAAAAGAATAATTAATAATAATATTTATAAAGTGCCTACCTACTACATACCAGGCACCATGCTAACACTTTACAAGTATTGCCTCATTTGAGAATAACCAACCTGAAATAACCACTACCCTCAGGGAGCTTACATTCTATCAGGGTTAATGTGTGCTTATATAAGCAAATAAGAAATTGATACAAGATAAATAGAGAGAAGGGTCACTAACAGCTGGTGAGAATTAGAAAAGGAAATCCTCATGTAGAAGATGGCTTTGGAATTATAACATAAAACTTCATCCAGATCCCTGATAGCACTTTGAGGACTATAAGTGTAGATCGAGGAGACTAGGCGTGATAAACCAGATGGATGGACCTCTATTTTTCCAAGATCTTGTTGTTTTGACTGATTGGATGCAGTTTCCATTTTGACTTGAAGTTCACCACTGGAGGATGCTTGATGCATTCCAATTCATGTGATATTATTATAGGACTATAAAATGAGCCACCATTATTTATCCAGAGCTTGTGTCCTGGAGGTAATAAGCAATAATCCTGATTCTCCTCTGCATCTGAATCACTCCCTGGTAGTGTTAGGTTTTTAGAGGGGCCTATTAACTATTTAAGGCCACTTAAGGTACCATTTAGTCCATTTCTGCAGCATTAATGCACTAACAGCCCTGCAGGGGCTGAAGCTGGGGAATGGAGCTGGCCATCCCAAAGGGAGCTGGGGAATCGCCACTTTGATGGAGCCTCTAGCCACTCCCTCTTTGGGGGCTGCCTGAATGGAATGGACTCCATGTAGCCAGGATCACTCTAGTTATACATCAATGAGACTTCATTCTTCTCGCACTGCATAAATCATTTGGGGAAAAGTAATAATTCACATCGATGTAGCTCTTTGCTCAAGAAGACCCAATGAATGAAGAGATGCAAGTGTTATTAACTTTGGTTCGTAGATAAAGAAATCCAGAACAGCCATTTATGTAGCATTTCAATGAACTAGGTTGTAAGTAGAGGGCAGGGTGATGGTGGGGGGCAAAAAAGATTTAGAATGTTAACTCATTGAGAATAGGGATCATTTAATTCTTAATACTTTTGTTCAGGGGAAGGAGGAGGCAGGTGGCACAGTGAGTAAGAGCGCCGGCCCTGGCTTTGGGAGACCCAGGTTCCAGCCTCAGATACTTGGCACCCACACAAAAAATAACTGGCCATGTAACCTTGAGCAAGTTATTTAACCCCAATTGCTTAAAAAAATACTTTTGTTCCTAAAGTCCCACATCAGGCCTAGTACACAGAAGGCACTTAATAAATACTTGTTGATTAACTGACTGTCAAAATCTTTGGCATCTAGATTTTGCAATATTTTTTGTAAAGATTTGACTTATATCTCACCATAACTAATGTGGGGGGGATGGGGACAGATGGGAACAAGCATTTATTAAATACCTACTAAGTGCCAGCTACTGTGCTTGGCAATTTACAAATATTATCTCATTAGATCTTTATGACAACCCTGGTTTGTAGGTGCTATTCTTATTATCCCTATTTTATAGTTGAGGAAACTTGAGATTAAGTGACTTGCCCAAGGTCATACAGCTACTAAGTATCTGAGACCAGCTTTAATATAAGATTATAGACAATACCAGCAAAATACCACTGTTGCCATTCTTAAGTTTGTCTTTCCTCTGAGCCCATAGGAGAGACAGAGAAATCTGAGATTCTAAAAGTAGAAGAATGTCTCCTGCCTTCCTCCCACCCCTCACTTGAATCAGACTTTGAGACTCAGCATAACAAACACACAAGTTAATCATAGGACTTAGAGCTGGAAGAAATCTTATGCATCATAGAGGAAACAGACATATTATAGAGTAATATATTAGATTTTTAAATAAATTGCCCAGAATTGATATCTCTGAATGTGTATTGTTCCATTTTAAGTAGTCTCCTTGGGAAGCAGTATAATTACTCTAGCTATGGTGCTATTGTTTAGAATGTTGTTGGTGTTCCATTTTGGAGCTACCTTTAGTGCCTGTGGTGCTTTCTTTTGAATATATTTAATTTTCTATGTATGTGCTGTCCAGACTACCCCATTGCCCCTTCCATTGCAAGTTCTTTGGGGGAAGGAATTGTTACATTTTTGTTTTAATTTCCCCAGAAACATGTACAGATCCTGATACACAGATCATGCCTATTAAGGAGATGGATAAATGAATGAATGATTATAGTCCAATCCCTTCATTTTATTAATATTGATAATTAAAAAAAGGCAATTAGAGGCTCAGGAAAACTGAGTGACTTACCTATAGTTATATAGATTGGGGCTTCTTAAACTTTTTCCATTTGCACCCCTTTTTGGGTTTTTGCAGCTTGTGTTGGCCTGAGGGCATGTGCAGTGCAAAGTGTACATGCTTTGTGTTCAGAACCAAAGCTGCAGTGAAGTTGCGATGCAAATGGACAAGCACTGCCAAAAATACCTCAGATTCATTAAGTTTGATTTTTAATAGTTTTTGGTTGTTATGGGTTCAGAAACCTTTTACTTGTTGCCAAATTTTTCATGACCCCAGGTGGGGTCATGACCCACAGTTTTGTTTTTGTTTTTGTATTTTTGGAGGGGGAAGGTTGGGCATTTGGGGTTAAGTGACTTGCCCAAGATCACACAGCTGGTAAGTGTTAAGTGAATGAGCCCGAATTTGAACTCAGGTCCTTCTGACTCCAGGGACTGTGCTCTACTCACTGTGCCACCTAGCCACCTCATGACCCACAGTTTAAGAAGCGGTGATATAGATAATAAGTGGTAGTCAAAATTCTGCACCCATCCCCTTAACTCCTAATCCAGGGTGTTTTCCATAACACCATACTGCCTGGAAAGAAGAATCAGTCCATAAACATTTATTAAGTGCCTACTTTGTGTGCTGGGCACTGTGGCAAGAATAGCTCACATCAGTGCAGTACTTTGCAGCTTTAAGAACACTTTCTTCAGAATAGTCCCTGGATTCAGTGGTGCAAGTATTACGAGCTTCACTTTGGAGACTGAGGAACCAGACACTCAGAGAGAGGAAGTGAAGTCCAAGGTCTCAAAGCAGGTATGGGACAGTCAGGGCTCAAGCCTAGGTTGTCAGACACCAAATCAATCCTATGCTCATTTCCCCTACAGTGAACAGTTTCTCATGATAAGGGTTCACATCTCCATGGCCCTGGGCTCTCCATTTGTCTCTTAGTTTAATCATCTGAGTGGATGTGGGCAATTAGGACACACAATTAGCCTTAGGCCGTATGGGGGAGGAATCTCTGGAAACCCTCAGCAGTCAGCCAGCAGACTAGAGGAAGGGAGGCTCATCTCAAGATGCCCATGTGAGGGGTCTCCTGATTGACCAAAGAGAGGAGCCTACCCAGAGCAGAAGAGAAGGTTCTTTGAAATCTTTGTTTTCAGCTTATGTAACAAATCCCTGACCCCATTGGTAGCAAATGTACTTATGTATCACTGGAGTTAAATTCCGGTAGTCTGTTCTCAAAACTGAACAGATCTCTATTATAAGAACTAAAGGAGAATCCTAAGTTCTGCTGGCTAACTTTAATTCCTCCTAAACTTCCTGCTTCCAGCCAGAGCTGTGTTGGTTTTGTTTTTTTTTTAAACACTAACCTCCAGGCAAAAACCCAACCACAGGTTGACTGCTCTTTCTCTCTTTCATGTCTGCCTTAGCTCTCTCTGTCTGTCTCTGACTTTAAAAACCAAAAGGAAGTTTTGGTGTTTTTCCCTTTAGCCAGATAGTTTTCAGGAATGTATTAAGGGCTGGAGTTGACTCATCACATAGGAGGCTTGCAATGAGTCTCTATACTAGCCATAGATTGGGATAGCACGATCCTCTATCATTTGTACATGTCTGCCTGAGGTATGGATGGATCAGAATCTGTATCCATGGATTTCTGCTAACCTCTGTGTGGATTGAATGTTTGTATTTCTTTGTGTGACTCAGGCAGACTTTACAATGGCAGTTGAAATATAATACCATTACTCTAAGTATTCTGGGAATTTTCTTGTTCCCATATCCTGATCAGGACTCAGTTATATCTCTAATTCATGTCTTTCCCACATCCATCAGAACTCTGAGCTAGCCTCTGTATTATTTTGAAAATAACTTAGGTCCTTCCACTTGTGTGAGTTTTTGTTTTAGTGATCCTGGAAAATAATGAGGCTTCTACTGCTACCTTCCTTCCCCCAGGACAGTATCCAAACACATGTCTCCTTAGATCTGATTGCCAAAAAAGGGGAAAGAGAAATCAAAACAACAATAAAACAATAAAATTAAATCCACAGCCCTCCTGATAGCTGCAGTGGTTTCAGTACCCAGAATGACTTTGGCAAAGGTCCATTCTTCTCCAAAGAGGGCAGAAAAGGTGGTATCATGCTTCCTGCCTCTTAGCAGACAGATGATATACTATAGGCATACATTTGCAGAAAATACCATTAAAATGTAAATATGTTTTGCTTGACTAAACTTTTGTTTGCTCCTAGCACAGTGCAAAGTACATAGTAGGTACTTAATAAATGCTGACTGACTGCTTGTCATAGGGAAATTAGCTATATGTATGTAGGGGGAAGTTGAGAAGGAAGTAGGAAAGTAATGGTAGCAATGCAAAAAGGAAGAGAAAAAAGAAAAAAACTAGCTAATTTAAAAAATACACAGACAAGACCAGAGTGGGGTTCAAACTGGGACATATACAAGCACAGAAATATTGGTATTGCCTTGTTAAATGTAATATATATTAAAAGAGCCCAGCTCTATTTAATCGATCTGTGGTTTTATATACAATACCATTTTCTTGGTGTCTTTGTGTATGAAATGTCCATATGTGTTGATGGTTTGTCTTCTTGTTCATAATTCAAAATTTCTTTTTAAAGTGATGAACAGAAAGTTCATCCTGGAGGAAGATAATGCTGTAGGAACCTT
Source organism: Petaurus breviceps papuanus (assembly GCF_028583685.1). Taxonomy (NCBI): domain Eukaryota; kingdom Metazoa; phylum Chordata; class Mammalia; order Diprotodontia; family Petauridae; genus Petaurus; species Petaurus breviceps. The sequence goes on along the minus strand of NW_027186296.1, from coordinate 15,333,119 downwards.
AGAAGTCAGACTTGGTCACTGGTCTCCAGTATTGTTCCACCAGAAACTTCTCTAACAATTATAGGTTATTTATCTACAGCATGTGTACATGAGCCCACTCACTGGCTTCTGGAGGGTTTGCAGAGTTTGGGGCGGGTGCTGTCTGTGTCCTTCAGAAGCAGGAAGGACAATCCTATGGTCATCCTCTCTCATGGTGCCTTGCCTCTTGTTGGTTATTTTTGATGCTAGCCACCCCAAAGGGATTTTTTTCTTTTTTTAGTATTATAGCTTTGTATACTTCTCTCCACACATTCTATCGTCCATTCTATTGCCTCCTTGTTTCCTCTTCACACACAAATGCTGTTTCTCATCTCCATACCTGTGCAAGGGCCTTTAATGTACTGTTTCCTGCCCTCCACCTGTTAGAATCTCTGATTTCTTTTAGAATTCAGTTCAAGCTCTGAAGTCATGAGGGATGTAGACATTCCAAGTCATTCTTGATCTTCTCTCCCCCCATAGGGTTAATCTAAAGGCATGCTTACATCTTTCCTCATTAATTAATAAAGTTTCAATGTCTCTAACAGTTAATCAACTAAGCTGAGAGATCCATCCCAGTTCATCAAATATTTATTTAATGATAGAGAAACCTCCTTTCCCAATAGTATTTGTTCCTCCTCCTCTGTCTTCTTTTTCTTCTTTTTCTCCTCCTTTTCTTCTCTTTCTCCCTTTCTGTGTCTTTTTCTATATAAGTATGTATATGTGTATATGTATAAATATATGCATAAATATAATACCTTATTCTCCCAGAATTAAAGTTATTAAAGTAACTAAATATATAATTTATTAAAATGAAATTAACAACAAAACAAAGAGATAAATATTTACAATATTTTTGTCTTTGAATTATAATCAGGTATCCCAATCCCTCATTGTGATTGTATAAGACTTCTCTTCACTATCGAGTTCATTCAGGATGATGAAAATCTCTTCATAAGAATTCTCTCCGGATCTTTTAAAGATAGAGGTTACAATAGTTTCATAAAGAGGGGCAGCTAGGTGGCACAGTGAATAGAGCACCGGCCCTGGAGTCAGGAGGACCTGAGTTCAAATCTGGCCCCAGTCACTTAACACTTACTAGCTGTGTGACCTTGGGCAAGTCACTTAACCCCAATTGCCCTACCTTCCCCCCTCCAAAAAAAGCAAAAACAGTTTTGTAAAGAAAGAAGTCCTTTATGTCCTCTTTTTATCTGACTCAGTCTCCCTCTAACCATGACAGAGAAACAGGCTCATCACAGATGACTCCTCATAGAATAGCAATTAAAATGTGGTCTCTAGATTTCATAGCCTTTTCTAAAGACTTGCTTTTTTCTTTGTATCCATAGTGCCTGAACCATGGTAGATGTTTGATAAATTCTTGTTGATTGACTGACTGATTGATAGAAGATTTGAGTTCAATAATAATTTGCAGGATCTGACCAAAAGAAGGCAACCTCCACCTCATGTTTTAGTGACTGGTCTCTACATCTCTCATGAGTAGTGTGTGCCTTGTCCCTGTCCAGGGTTGTTCCTACTTGCCCAGGGTCCGCATGTCCTTTCCTCCATGCACTAGGAGTAAGGCCCTACTGATCTGGGTATGTTTGTAAAGGGCTAAGGAGAATCAAGGCTTGCTTCAGGCCTTTGTTGAACCCCTAGTGCAGCTTGAGATGTTAACTGTATGGCAGGCAAGTAATTCTTTATTCTTCTATCTGAGTTATCCTCTTCTGAGGCTCCAGCCTTATCTCCTAAATAAACCAGGGAAATCAACTAGAGAAGGAGCAATCGATGGCAATACCTCTCGAGAGGTTGTCTCTCCTCACTATACTTAAGTAAGGTTGGTTTGGCAACAGATTATAGGAGAGATTAGAGAGAGGATATATTGGAGCGAGGGAAAATGTTTGGAAGACTATTTCCATATTGTAAAGGAGAAGCTTGCATGAGTGGCAGCAACAGAAAAGGAAAGGAGAAGGCAGGGCATTTGTATGCTCTTTATAAGGCTTAGCCAACTGTGGTTCAGTCTATGGCAATTAGAAAAATCATCCTGTTGATCCTTTATCTTCTTTTTTCTGTGACTTGGCTGAATTGGAATTAATAAAAATCTTCCAGATGATACATGACAGAATGCTCTCTGCTTTGGAGCTTGAAAGACAATTATTTGAAAGAAGAGCTAAAGGAAATGCCTTGGATTGGTTGGTTTTTTCTATGCAAAGATGCATTTTGGACTTTTTTGCATGCCCTTACCAAATCATCGGTTATGGAGAGTACATTACTATTACTAAAGACTAGTGATACTAACATTTTAGAGGGAGAGCATGGAGCCAGGGGTGGGAGTAAAAGTGCCAAACACTAGGTTGGTAGAGTTGAGAGGCTGAGAGACAGTATGGTGTAGTGATGGAACCAGTAGACTTGGAATTAGGATAGAACTGGATTTGACTCTGCCAATTAGCTGTGACTGAGGGCAAGACATATCTACCAAATCCAATTCCATAACCACGTGTTGAGACAACTTGACGCAAAGCACTATACTGTGTGGCCACTAGGTGGCACAGTGGAGGGAGTGCCAGGCCTGGAGTCAGGAAGACTTATCTTTATGAGTTCAAATCAGGTCTCAGATACTTATTTGCTATGTGACCTTGGGCAAGTCACTTAACCCTCTTTGCCTCATTTTCTAATCTGTAAAATGAGCTGGAGAAGGAAATGGCAAACCACTCCAATATCTTTGCAAAAGAAAACCCCAAATGGGGCCACAGAGTCAGACACAACTGAACAACAACAACATACTAAGTACTGAATATACAAAGACAGAAATAAAATTATGTCTTCCTTCAAGGAAATCATATTCTACTTGGGAAACAGAAGTACACAGATAAAGGAACACAAAATGCATGTGTAAAATACAGAGAAATTTCATGAGGTAGAGCATGAAGTGGGAAGAATCAGGAAAATCTTCCATGTTGAAGGTAGACACCTGAGCAGTGTCTTGAAGAAAGAGACAATAAGAGGTGGAGGTGAAGAAGTAATACATTGGGGTGGAGTCAAGATGGCAGAGTAGAAGCAGGACCTCCGCTGGACTCTGGCTTCCACCTTCCCCAATCCATGTAAAAGGGGACTCTAAACAAACTTTGGAGCTGCAGAAACCACAAAATGACACAGAGAAGCTAACCTCTCACTGAGGACAGCCTGGCAGGCTGGCAGGAATCAGCCAGCCCAGCGTTCTGGGAGCTGAGCCCAGCCCCACACCAAGGCTTTAGCCCCAAGGTGGCCCTGAACAGCCACAGGCCAGAGGGACTCCAGATCAGCAGCAGCTGTGGCTGTTTCCAGATTTATCAACACATAGATGCAAAGGACAAAGTGAGAGGTCAGTGCAGTCTGGACTTTGGGACCCAGTAAGTGGGAGTTAGTGGCTTTTGCCCCCAGGACGAGAAGCCTCTGAGACGCCAGCACATCCAGCCAGCGCCACCTGGCAGCTTCAGCTCCTCTCCTGCAGAGTGTAGGGGAACCAAGCACCAGTCTGAGACATAATTGCTCTTGCTTTAACCTTCTTGGATTTGGATTGCACTCTAGGGTGGAGGTCCTGGGGCATGTGTCCAGCTTGCCAGAGAGTGTGGAAACCTCAGAGAGGGCACCCATCTAATACCTCCGGCAGCTGGGAATACCCCAGCGTTTGGGATGAAAGCTCCCCTGTCTGGTGGCAGAGTCTTACTGTGGCAAAAAGCCCAGGGGTCAAGTGACTGAGGGGCGACATGACCAGGCAAAGGAAACAAAGCAGACAGAAGATTCCAACATTAGACTCCCATTTTGGGGACAAAAAGGAAAAAAGCATGGAACAGGAGGAAGTCAGAATTCCTGCACCAAAAGCTTCAAAGGAAAATACCAGCTGGTTACAGGCCATAGAGGACCTTAAGAAGCAGATAAGAGAGGTGGAGGAAAAATGGGGACGAGAAATAAGAACAATGCAAGAAAATTACGAAATGAGAGTCAACAGCCTGACTGAGGAAAATCAAACCTTAAAAAATAGACTAACTCAAATGGCAAAAGAGGCTCAAAAAGGCAATGAGGAGAAGAATGCCTTAAAAAGCCAAATTTGCCAGATGGAAAAAGAATCTCAAAAGCTCAATGAGGAGAATCATTGCTTCAGAATTAGATTGGAGCAAATGGAAGTTAATGACTTTGTGAGAAATAAAGATGCTGTTAAACAGTTTCAAACAAATAAAAGAATAGAAGGCAATGTGAACTATCTCATGGGAAAAACTACTGACCTGGAAAATAGATCCAGGAGACATAATTTTAAAATTATTGGACTACCTGAAAGCCATGATCAAAGTAAGAACCTAGAAATCATCCTCCAGGAAGTTCTCAAAGAAAACTGCCCTGATGTTTTAGAACCAGAGGGCAAAATAGAGGTTGAAAGAATCCACCGATCACCTCCTGAAAAAGATCCCAAAAAGAAAACTACTAGGAATATTATAGCCAGGTTCTGGAATTCCAAGATTAAGGAGAGAATATTACAAGCAGCCAGGAAGAAAGAATTTGAATATTGTGGAAACACAATCAGGATAACCCAGGATCTGGCAGCTTCTACACTGAGGGACCTAAGGGCTTGGAATATGATATTCTGGAGGTCAAAGGAGCTGGGATTAAAACCAAGAGTCACCTAGCCAGCAAAACTGAGTATCATGTTTCAGGGGAAAATATTCAGTGGAATAGAGGACTTTCAAGAATTCTTGCTGAAAAAACCAGAGTTGAATAGAAAATTTGACATTCAGATAAAAGAAGCAAGAGAAGCATGAGAAGGTAAACAGGGAAAAGAAATCATAAGGAACGTATCAAAGTTGAACTATTAACATTCCTACATGGAAAAACAACAATTGTAACTTATGAAACTTTTCTCAGTAGTTGAAGGGAATAGAAATATGTATATATGTCTATATATGAGGGTATATGGGCATATGAATACATATGTGAATGTGTGTATATATGTTTACAGGTATACATAGATAGAGGGCACAGGACCAATGTAACAGGAAGGGATGATACTTAAAAGGTGAAATTAAGAGGTGAGAGAGGAATATAATGAGAGGAGATGGGGAGAGACAGAATGGGGTAAAATATCTCATATAGAAGAGGCAAGGGAAAATGGTTACAATGGAGGGGAAGAATAGGAAGGCAAAAAGGAATGGGTCAACCTTATTCCCATTGAATTTGGTTTGAAGAGGGGATGAAATACACACTAAATAGGGTATCTCACCCCACAGGAGAGTAGGGGGGGAAGGGGATAAGACGGGGGATGATGGAAGGGAGGGAAGGCTGGGAGGGAGGGAAGTTGGAAGCACCCACTTTTGAAAAGGGACAGGATCAAAGTAGAGAATAGAACAAATGGAAGGTGGGATAGGAGGGAGGGAAATACAGTCAGTCTTTTACAATATATCTACTATGTTATTGTTTTGCATTAGCCACACATGTACAACCTATACTGAACTGCTTATCTTCCCAGTAAGGGTGGGTGACAAGAGAGAAAGGGAATGAATCTGGAATTCAAAGTTTTAAAATCAAATATTCAAATATATATATATATATACTATTATTAATGCTATTTTACATGTAATTGGGAAATAAGATATATAGACACTGGGGCATAGAGATCCACTGGAAAATTTGAAAGGGGTATGGAAGAAAATATGGGAGAGAGCAGATTGAAGGAGGGGATATCCTGTGAGACTGCTATTTTGGGGCAGTAGGTAGGGGAAAAACGGGGAGAAAAGTTGTAACTCAAAATCTGGCGGAAATGAATGTAAATCAGAAGTTAATAAAGCATTTGAAAAAAAAAAAGAAGAGCATATAAAAGCAATCCAGAAAAAAAAAAAAAGTAATGCATTATAGACATAAAGGGCCACCTGTACAAGAGTATGGAGGTGGCAGATGGAAAGTTTGTCATGTATGGGGGAACAACTAGCAAGAAACTTTGACCTGAATGGAGAGTACGTGAAAGGAAATGAAATGAAACAAGGCCAGAAAAACAAATGGGAGCCAGATCATGAAGGCCCTTTAATGCCAGACTAAGTATTAACTTAAGTCGCATAAGCTCTCTGAGGCTGTTTCCTTATGTATAAAATGGGAATGCTTGGGACATTCAAAAACCTCCCCCGGGGTTCTCCTGTCTTGTTCCCTCAAACTCCTGGCTCTGAAATATCTCATCTTTCCTGCCGAGAAATCCACGTCTTCCATGCAGATGAGTACCAGGTCAGAAAAATGCACAGAAGTCATCTTAGCAAAGGGGGCAAGGTCATCACCACTGCTACCTAAGTAACAACATTCTTAGACTTTTTGTATGCACGTACAAGAAGCCCACAGTCTTAGATGGGCTTTGAAACACATCTTCACTTAGAAACCTGAGGAAAGAAGTCTTCTGAGGGTTTATAAAAGTGAGAGAGAAATTTGCCACCCTCTGGCCCTGTGAGAGGCACTTTGAGGTAGTGGATAGAGAGTTAGCCTTGGAGCCAGCAAGATATGGGCTCCACTCCCACTTTTGGCACGTACCTGGCTTGGTGAATCTGGGCAAGTCATTAAATGACTCAGTGCTCTAGGCAACTCTTTAAGGTGACAAGTCAGTGGGAAAATACTGACTTGTATTGGTAGGGGGCGTTCCCTATACCAGCGAAATAACAGCTTCAGTCTCTCCCCTATACTCCCCCCAAATCAAAATTCGTTTATCCCTATGTAACCTAAACAATAATTTAATCAGGGGTATTCTGGAACCAACATGAACCGGCTCTTAGGAAAAGTTTGTTAAATTTCCAATCTGAGCATTTATACCTTGGAAATTGGCAAATACTATAAATGAGGATTTTATTTATTGTTTTGTTGACTGTCTAGACTTAAAGTGATGGAGAAAATGTTAATGTAGATTAAACTTAAAAGTGTGTCCTCTGTGTGCATATATGTGTGGTATATATACACACATATACATATGTGTGTATACATACACATATATATATATACATATATGTGAAAATCCAGTTGTTAAAACATTTACCAGTGTACCCCTAAATCCAATTCATGACATACATATAGCCCCACCCTCCCCAGCTCCCACCTAATAGTATATTAAAAATAAAAGATGGAAGAAATTTGGAGGTGTCATCAATATTCTACTAATTGTTGTATGACGATGAATCATGAAACTCCACAGATCTACAAAGTATTAAAAATAAGTATCACCCAGAAGTCTGCAACGTGATAATAAGTAAGAATCTTTAAAGAAGAACCAAACTAAAAGTTGCCCTCAGGAAAGTTAATGATTGCAAAAGAGAGGTTGGTCATGTGGTGAACGCAAATGATAGATAAATGAGGTGATCCAATGGCATCCTCATGCTATCAGGAGCACTGTGCCTCCCAGCACATTGAGGGGACACTCTATGGTAAACTTATGGGAATATATGAACAAAAACCATACAGAATGACATACCCCTTGTATTAAGGAGGCCTTGGCAAGCATTGGGCCTGAAAGAGCCTTATCCTCACCTTCCTACTTTGACGTAGTGGACAGAGTGCCAGACGTAGAGTCAGGAAGACCTGGGTTTGAGTTCCCTCTAACACACTTATTGGCTTGAACTTGGGTAAATCATCCTTTCTTTACTCCCAATTTCAGGTTCTTTGTGCGTATAATGGTGATAACAACATCTGCAGCTCTTTCTTCACTGAATTGTTTCAAGGATCAAATGTGAATCATGAAGTGCTCTGTGAATGCCAATTCAATTGCTATGATGACCCACACCAACACAGGTTCCAAAATTATTTTGTAGTGATTTTCTTGTGGCCTGTATTTCTATCCAAGATAGCTCCACGAGAGATGACCAATATTAAATGGAATTAGAAGAGTTATCAAGAATTGGAGAGAAAGGGGAGAAAGGGGAAGTGATTAAAATGACTAAAGGATGGGAGGAGAGGGAGATGGGAACTAGAGATGTGAATGGAAATATTAAAGTAGACAATGGGGAGCCAGTCTCTCTAGTTTGAGATAATTATGCATAAAATAATCCAAACCAAAATGATTTTTAATTGAAGGCTAACCCAGTGTTGGATAATGCCATAGAATGTTTGAATTGGAAGAGGCCTTAGAAAGACATTGGACTAGAATAGGTTCAAATCCTGTCTCAGACACAGTTAGCTGAATGACCCTGGATGAGACATTTGATTTCTATATCCCTCAGACTGCTCATCTGTAAAATGAAGGCATTGGCCTTGGTGGCACCTGAGATCCTTTCAAGCTCTAAACCTATGAACATTTTGGACTGATACCTTCATTTTACAGAAGAAGAAACTAAAGACCAGAAAGGTGATTTAACTTGCCCAGGGTCACATGCCTAGTTTTGTGCAGAATTGAGATTAGTACTCAGGCCTCCCAACTTCCAGTTCTACTGGCTACTATCTGGCACTGGTTCTAAGGTCCCCTCCTTTAAAAAAAATTACTATTTTCATTTTATTTCATTTTACTAGGTATTCTTTGCATTAGCATAATCATTTTTGCCTCCATTAAGAGTTGACTTGCACTTGTGAACACAACAAAAGAGTGGTAGAATTGAGAAGGAAAGGAACAACCATTGATTAAGCACCTACTGTGTGCCAGGCACTGTACTTTACAAGTATCTCCTTTGAGCTTTACAACCACCCTTTGAGGCACTTGCCTCCATTTTACAGTTGAGGAAACTGGGGCAAATAGAGGTTAAGTGATTTACCCAGGGTCATGCAGCTAGTAAGAGTCTGAGGTTGGATTAGAGCTCAGGTTTTCCTGACTCCAGGCCCAATTCTCTAACCACTGCACAACCAAGCTGCTCTTGCTTTAGAGTTCTGTCCTTTTTGGGCCAGCCTGAGAAGAGGCTGCTGAAGGACCCTTACCTAAAAATTTAGCCCAAACCACCCTTACTCCAGGTCTTGGAGGCAAGAAATGAGATTTTCATTTCTTCTAGCTTTAAATTTATAGAACTATATGTGATTATAAGCAAAACCAAACCAAACCTGAGGCCCAGAGAATTTAAGCAACTTATCTTAATTTCTTAGTTCTAAATCTAGATGGGTTCTCGGATGCCATTAATCTGTATTGTTGTTTTTCAGTTGTGTCTGACTCTTTGTGACCCCATTTGGGGTTTTCCTGGCAAAGATACTGGAGTGGTTTGCCATTTCCTTCTCCAGTTCACTTTAGAGGTAAAGAAATTGAGACAAACAGGGTTAAGTGACTTGCCCAGGGTCATACAGCTAGTGTCTCAGGAGGGATTTGAACTCAAAAACATAAATCTTCCTGACTCTAGGCCTGGCACTGATGAGGTACAGGCTCTGGGAACCCCCTTGAATCTTCCCATGTAAGGCATTTGCCTGAGGCCATAGGCCTTTCATTGTGGCTCCGGCCAAAATTTTTGGCCCTCCTTTGTCCTGCAATTTCCCATGCTTGATCCTCCCAATACCTAAATCTGTGGCACCCTCCTAGGCCACCCTGGCCTAGCCCACCTTTGTCTGTTGTCTCCAGGTAGCCTTCAGAAACTTCCCACCCTTAATCACTCATTACTGGAGTCTGACCTCATCTGACTCCTCCTGCAGACCCTCCCCAAACTCCTCCTCTAGACCACCCCTAGATTTCTTCCACAACTTTTCTGTATATGAGACTCCATCTGGCCTCCATGAGAGGAGGAAGGCCAGAAAATGATTTAGCGCAGACTCACTCTGTGTCAGATGATTCTGGCCCGCTTGTCCAATACAAGCCTTACGGATTCTGAGGCTCCTTAAGAATCTACCCAATATGGTGAACTTTTAATAAACTTTGCTTTTCTTTGGCTGAGAGAAGACTTGAGTCGAATTTATTTGACAGGACCCGGCGTGTTGGTATTTTTGGGTCTTGCACACCCCTAGCCTAAACCTCTTCATTTTATGGTGATCTCAACAGCACTCTATCCACTTTGCTGCCTAGCTGCCCCCATTAGTCCAACCCCTTCATTTTACGGATGAGGAAACTGAGACCCAAACTATGTGAGTGATTCACCCAATTCAGAGAAAGGAGTTAAATCTAGTTAAATCTCCAGACTTAAAACCAGGGTCCTTTCCACTGTAAGCCACACAATTAAGTAGCAGAAGCAAGATTCAAACCCAAGTCTTATGACTTTATACCCAAACCCTCTTTCTACTACTTTAGTCCAAAACCAGCAAATAATCCTAAGAATGGTACCCTCCCCCCAGAGGCTTTCTCACCTTAGTGTGAATTAATTCATCTCTTCCTTTTTTTCCTGGGGTTGGGGCCAGGGAGTAACAAAGACTCAGCAAGTGAGACTGAATGCTTTACCAGATGAATGGAATTTGGATACATTACAATTTTGCCATGATTCTTTCCCCTCATTCTTCCTCTCTTTCCCTTTCCCTTACTACCTCCCCCAACTTATACCATTTTGTGGTTATTTCTCAAGGGGAAAGGAGCTGCTTTATACCAGGAAAATGTAAGGGATAAATTTCCTGCCTTGAAAAATTTACATCTTAAGGCCAACATGTACTTTAGCTCCCCTCAGGCGCTGACAATACATCCCTGTGGGAGATGAGATCTTTTCACTTCTCACTTCCGAGAAGCTGATTGTGGCTAAAGCAACAGAATCATCCATTTTTGCCTAAAAGCAGCGAAATGATTACCTATAGCCTTAATTTAAATTCCCATTGACAGCTGAGAAATTCTGTTGAGGCTGGAGGGGCCAAGCTGACCTTCACATCTATTGTAAGTGGTAGAGACAGAGGGAAATTTTATTGACCAAAGAGGATAATGTGCATTAGGGAAGCCAAGCAAGGATGGTCTGACCTATTGGAATATAGTGCAGGGTCAAAGGGGACAGGATTAGTGCTCTGCTTTATAGCTAGAGTAAATGCCAATTGTGTGCCTTTGTATCCTTTGTTACAACACATGACTGACTGCCTCTACCTCAGGGACACAGAGATGCTGCTCCCTTCCCTGCTTGTTGCTAATCTGTGGAATTGTGAGGAGCTTGCTGCCAGCACTAGCTGGAGCTGCCTCTTAAGGCAAGGAAAACAACCAATTGCAACACCAGAAATTCCAGAAATATTATAGGCATATTTTCAGAGGCTTTGCCCTTTGGGGGCATTTCCAGAGTGGGGAAAGCAGGCTGGGAAGAAAACAAGTGGTATTTTCCCGTATTTACCTCCAGAAAAAAAAATTATATATATATATATATATATATATATATATATATATATATATATATATATATATATATATATATATATGTGTGTGTGTGTGTGTGTGTGTGTGTGTGTGTGTATATATATATATATATATATATATATATATATATATATATATATATATATATATATATCCTCCCCCCACAAGGGATCATCCTAGGAACAGACCTCTTTTCTAGTGACGAGGGATTTGGCTTCTCCACTAAATATGAGCACTGGAGTCTGGAGGTAGCCCAGTGGTCTCAAAAATTATGACTTAGGAAAATTCCATCAAACTGGACAAGATTCAGATAGATGAGTGTTGTGCTGGATGTAGTGTCATAGGAACCTGGATTTATATCCTGTTTCTGTCACTTTCTATCTATGACCTTGGGCAAGGCACTTAGTGGAGCCTTCGTTTCCTCATCTGAAAAATGAAGATTTTAGACTGGATGGCTGCTAAAGTTCTTTCCAACCATAGCTTACGATCCTGTGATCCTGCCCCTATTGTTTACTACCTCTATGTCCTTAGACAAGTCACTTCAATTTTCTAGGCCCCCCCCCCCATGTTCTCTTCTGTAAAATGAGAAGGTTGGGCAAAAAGATCTCTGAGTTTCCTTCCAACTGTAAACCTACCATCCCTAAAATACAGGCCTGGTCAGTTTTCAAAGGAAGAAATCTAAGCAGGGTAAAGTCATAATACTAATAATTAATTATACAATTAATAATGATAATACTAGCTAATAATTATACAATTAATACAAATACTAATAATTAAAGAAATACTAATTAAAGTGATGCCTCACAATCATCAGATTGGTGAATATAAATGGCAAAAAGAAAAACGGCAAATGTTCAAGGAGTTATGGAAAACAGGCACATTAATGCAGTGTCAGTGAAACTGTCAATCCATCTAGGCATTCTGGAAAGCAGTTTGTAACTATGCTCAAAAAAGTCACTAAACTTTGCATATCTTTTGCCTATCAATATTACTACAAGGCCTATACCCCAAAGAGATCAAATAAAGAGGAAAAAGATGCATATATACAAAAATATCTACAGCAGTTTGTTTCCCTTAATAGCAAAAAAATCTAGAAACTAAAGGCATTCCCATTTAATGGAGAATAAAGAGAATTATGACTTATGAATGTAATGGGATACTATTGTGCTATAAGAAATGACAAAAGGGATGATTTTAGAGAAATGAGAGAGAAAGAGAAGGAGATATGGAGAGATTGAGGGAAAGGGAAAGAACAGAAGAGAACAGAAAGGACAGAAACAATCACAAACACGACAGCTTTGAAAATTACATGTTGAATTTACTATATACTTAAAAAACAAGCTCTACATAATAAAGATATGCAATTTCACATGCAATCCCCTCCTGTTCTAGGATGTATATAGAATTGTTCATTTTTGGAAGTGCTTTATTAAATTCAGAATAAAAGAAATATAGACCTCAATGGACTGTATGACTATTGCATAAGGACAAGCTTACCTAAATTTACAGGGGCTCTTTTTCAGGGTGGATCCAGGATCATTAATTCTCTAGCCAAAACTCATTCATTGACTGTCTTCTAGGTCAGAGAGATTTCTTACCTACATCAGAGTGCCACAGTAAGAAAGTCATAAAGGCATTATCTTGATTACCATAAAGAGGGAGTGGGATATAATGGATAGATTCAGGAGGACCTGAGTTCACATCTTGCCTCTGATACATATTGTGTCCCTGGGCAAGTCCCCAAACCTCTCCGTGCTCTAGATCAGAGGTGTCAAACATGCAGCTTGCCAGTAGCATGTAACCCATAACACTCCCAAGAGCAGCCTGCATCAGATTAAAATGTAATTGGGAAATATTTAGCAAAATTAATTAAAATGCAAAGTAACAGAAAATATTACATTTTAAAACTAAGTCAATATGTAACACACAGGGATTCTTATGTGTAGGGTGGTGGCCCACATTTCTATTTGAGTTGACCCCACTGCTCTAGGAAATTCTCTAAAACTGTAGCTTACAGAGAAGGGGCCAACTTCTACTGGTAGAGGAAATTTCCTCACCTGGAAGTCCCCTATATCTATTAAGATTTTTTTTTTTTACTTTTTTGGAGTGGGGAAGGTAGGGCAATTGGGGTTAAGTAACTTGTCCAAGGTCAGACAGCTAGTTTTTGTGTTGTGTCTGAGGTTGGATTTGAACTCAGGTCCTCCTGATTCCAGGGCCAGAGCTCTATTCACTGCACCACCTAGCCGCCCCCAAGATGTTTATTATTGCTGTTATTTCTGCCACAGCCCAGCTGTCACATAAAAATTCAGGAAGGTCTAGAACTATTCTTCAATTGCTTATTGTTTTCTTATACAGATATACAAAGGTAGCCACCAGAAGGTGATTTTTCATTTCTATATCCTAGGAGTATTTGGAGAGTCATATAGGAAAAGCCTGGTAGCAAATCTTCATCCAAAGGCTGGCAAGTGGGGTATCTCCCTTGGATATCAGGACAAGAAATCATAGAAACTTTTAATTATAAGGTATTTTTGAGGTCACATGGTCCAACTTCCCATTTAATGTAGGATTTTTCTCTATAACATCACTGGCAAGTGCACACTACCAGCTATCGTATGTTCATGGCTTAGTAAGGAAGTCCATCCTATTGTGGATGACTAGCTATTCAAAAGTTCTTGTCTAAATTGAGCCCAAATCTACTTCCCTGTAACTTCATTTATGGGATCATAGATTTGGAACCGAAAGGGAACTTAGAGGACATCAAATCCGCCCCCCCCCCATTTTATAGGTGAGGAAACTGAGGCTGAGAGATTGAGTCAGGATTTGAATTTGGGTTTGAAGCGCCTACTATGTGCACTAGACCTCTCTCTAAAAGTATGTTATAGAGGAGCTGTTGATAGGCAATAAAACAGATCTTCTCTACACTTACAAAATCACAAATCTCTCCTCCCTCATATACAAGACTCTGTGCTAGGTACTTGGGAGGATAAAAAGGTATAGTAGTGTACAAATGTGCACAAGTAGCTTTATCAAAAAGAAGACTGCAAGTGAGTGCTGTGCATCAAAGCTTCAAGGACCTGTAATTTCAGATCATTCAGGTCTTCCTTCCACTGACTCAGATCTCAATGATTCTATAAACTTGGTAGATGGTCTTGGATAGTTGCTGAGACTGAAAAACTCATCGTGCTAGAACCAAGCTCTTGGTGATGAGTTTCTCTGAACTTATGAGTCTGATCCTTGCAAATTATCTTCCTAAAGCTTGTCTCAATTGGTAGAACCTCCAGAGCTTGTAGTGGCCTAGACACTAGGAACCCAGGATCACCTCCACAATTCAAGAGAGCATCTGAGTGGGATTTTAGTCATTGAATAAGCATTTATTCAGTGATTACTATATGCTAGGCACTCTACTAAGTGCTGGGGATAGAAAAACAAAAATGCACCCCTTTTCTTCCAGAAGCTCACATTCTAATGGGAGAAACAAAAGGCAAACAACTATATACTTACCAGATATGTGCATTGTAATGGAAGGTAATACCGAGATAAGGATGCCTATAAGGAGGAATGGGAAAGACCTCTGAAAGAAGGTGCCACAAAAATCAAAACAATGAAGTAAGTGGGGAAGATGATATTTTTATAATCAGGGAGACCAGGAAAACCTATTTTAAGAAGATAATATTTTATCTGAGCCTTTACAAATGATTAAAATTTGGAAAGGCAGAGATATTGCCAATTCAGGAAAACATGATTGGGTAAGTTTGGGTACATGAAAGGGAGTAATGATAACTGAGACCAAGGAGCACCTGGAACAATAATTATGATAACAACAATACCAATTATATTTTTAAAAAAATCACTTGGACCTGATAAATATAAAAATTTTAATACACATCAAGTAAAAATGCATACTTCAAACTTGAATCCCAAGGTCAAATTGAACTGGCAGACAAAGGTGATAGAACTATCACAGTCTTCTCTAGACAAGATACATTGGTCATAAAGATACCTAAGAGAAAATTGTAGCTATATGTTAAGGGACTTACAGGCATCCTAAAATCAAAGCTGAATGGGAAGAACATGTTTAATATATCATGTGTGTGTATATATATATATATATTTGGTATTTTGTCTCCCCATTAGAATGTGAACTCTTGGAGGGCAGAGATTAGCATATGGAAAATGCTGAATAAATAATTGAGTGACTGAATGAACACCTCTTCATAACCATTCTTAACATACACTTTTGGACCAATAATATGGATACTAACAAATTTGAAAAGTATCCACACACAAGAACTATACTATAATTTCTCCTAAGAATTAAAAAAAAAACCATTCATTTTTATTCTGAATTTAAGAAACACCACATAAAATGAGCATTTCCATATACCATATACATGGTAGGACAAAGATGGTTATATGTCAAACTGTGAATCTCTACTATACATAGCTTGCTTTTCTTTTAAAATAGATAAGAAATTCAACCTGTAGCTTTCAAAGCTATCCTGCTTGTTTGCTTGTTTGTGATTCTTTCTAGCCTTCCATGTTCTTTGCATAAAACAAAGATGACTTGGTGACTATCTTTTCTTTCTCTTTCCTTTCCTTTAGTTTCTCTTCTTTTCCTTTTTTGCTTACTCTATCCCTATCCTCCCTCTCCCTCTTTTACCCACCTCTCAGTGTAAAGAGAAAAAGGAAGATCTGACAATATGCATAGTAAAAAAAAAAAAGCCCTCACGTTAGCAGTGTCTAAAAATTGTGTCTTATTTATCATGGTGAGTCAATTTCCTCTATGTGAACAGATAGGCAAAATCCACCATCGTCAGCCCATTAGAATCTTAGTTGGTCATTGCATTAAACAGTTTTCAAGTTTCTCAAAAGTTGATAAACTTGTACAGTAGTACCAAAACACAGGCCCCATAGCTCTAAGACAGCTATAGAAAGATTAACATATCCTCATCAAAAAGGAAGAAGACGATTGACATTTTACTTTTTTTTTTTTTGGAGGGCAATTGGGGTTAAGTGGCTTGCCCAAGGTCACACAGCTAGTTTTTGTGTTAAGTGTCTGAGGCTGGATTTGAACTCAGGTTCTGCTGACTCCAGAGCCGGTGCTCTATTCACTGTGCCATCTAGCTGCCCCTGATTGACATTTTAAACATGTTAAAAAATTTACAAAAATTATTTTGAAACAAGTAGACATCACTGTGCCAAGAAATAATAAAGGGTGAAAACAGGTACTCATCATTAGAGTTGTCAAATGTAGCTGAAAGTGTTTTATTTCTGAATGGAGCCTATAAAGTGGCTAAGAGATGAGACTGGAATCAAAAGGTCTTTCATGGGTGACATCCACAAGAATTCAACCTTCAATTTGTTGACCAAGAGCATCAAACAAATAGCTTACTCATGTGGATGTATTTATAGAAAAAGAGGAGTTTATGATGTAATTCATAATCTAGTCTTTGTCACTAGATTGAACATAAAGGCTATCTTTAAAGGAATGTGGTCTTAATAATCAATAAAGATTCTTCGAGGAAGTGGTAGAAACTGATTTACCACTTCAGGTTGCAAAAATTTTACACTTACTGAATATCTAGTAAAACAGGACCTAGCAGCTAAAATTACACATTATAAACTCACTATCTTTCATAAATTAACAAATTACAAATCCCTACAATACAGATATATGCCTCAAATAACTTTGAGAATTGAACAAATAAAGTATTCTGGAATCTGTGTACAAACAGATTGAACTACTATCTATAATTACTAAGACATAAAACTTATCCATAAAAAATGTGAAAACAATATTTTAATACATTTTAAAATACCAAATACAAAATACATAAAACACCAAAATTTCTAAGCTACATGGAATGAAAATCTTTCAAAGTATAGATAGAAGAAATCCAAATCATATGGGAACAGGATGAGGTATGTATGTATATATGTGTGTGTGTGTACAAATATATATCTTTATCATCCTGTTTGCTACTGAAGTTGACTGAAAGATGCTTATAGTGACCTTAAGAAGATGAGTTTCAATCTCAATACACATTTAGACACAAAAAGTATAAAAATAAAACATATAGTTGTTTTTATCAACATGTACAATAGTAAACAAAATAATAAATACATAAAAATAATAGTGCAGCTAGATGGCACAGTGAATAGAGCATAGGTTTGGAAGCAGGAAGACTCCTTTTCATGAATTTAAATCCAACCTTAGACACTAGCTGTGTGACCCTGGGCAAGTCACTTAACCCTGTTTGCCTCAGTTTCCTCATTTATAAAATGAACTGAAGAAAGAAATGGTAAACCCTTTCAATATCTGCCAAGAATACCCCAAGTGGGGTCGAACAGTCAGACATGACTGAAAAACGACTCAACAACAACAAAAATAATAGCTGAATAGTGAACTCTACCCAGACTATTTCTATCCAAATTGCATTAAAATATTATAAGAATGAAATTAATAAGAAGAACTGTTGCTATTATAATTTATTATGGGCCCTTGAATAGATGCTATCCACACGAATTCAGCCAACACTATGCCTACAAACCAATGGATGTCATATGAATTTGTCTATGGAAATGGAAGAGTTTATGATGACGATTCAAGATCTTGTCCTAGTCATCAGAAATTATAGGAAATTTAGCTTAAAGTTAAGGGGCTATTATTTAATTAGCATTACAGATTACATGACTAACTGATAGAAACTAACTAAATATCAATGGTACAAATGATTACACACCAGAAGTCTGCTATCTTTCATGTACTGACAAATGGAAAAATCCTTATACTAAAACTACAGACCTCAAAATATTCTGTACTACAGAATTATCATGGACTGAACCATTGTCCACAATGCCTAGATATGACATTGGTTCATAAAAACTAAAGAAAAGAATTTTAAAATAGTGCTCTACCAAATACTCATAATTTCCAAGGTGTATGGTTTAAATGCTTTCAAAATATAGAGATGTAACAGAATAAATCAAAGTCATGTGGGAACAGGATGAGGTCAATATTATCCTTCTCATACTATTGGAATTATACTGAGGACCCTGTCCTTCAGCTGATTAGCTTACCCTAATACTTATTTACTTATCAAAAGTAGTCATTTTATTCACCTGTACAACATTCCAAAGGAACATTAAATTTTAAAAAATAGTAGCATGATAGCAATTTGTCACAGGACCCTTCCTTTCTGGACTCCATAAAGAAAAATAAAATAAAATTATAAATCACAGTGTTAGAGCACATTAAAATTTACAAAACATCTTCCTTACAAAATCCTTACTAGATAGGCAATATTTTCTATGTTGTATAGATGAGGAGACTGAGGATTGGGGAGGTTAAGCAATTTGAGGGCTAGTCAGTGTTGAAGTTGTGACTATAATTTAGAGCAAGACATTTTGGGCTCTGTTTATTAAACAACCAAGAGCCTCTCGTGACTTGTGAACTGGAGGAATGCCATGGTCAGAACTGAGCTAGATTAGTCTGACAGCAGTGAATGTGCCTGGTTTCAGACAGAGACTTCTAGGAGGAGGGGGGCCACCAGCTGTGCCAAGCTGAGTCTGCACAGGGGATGTGGTGACGTTGCTGGTACAGATTATGCTGATTGGCAACCAACAGGTGGGACAGGCAGCCTAGAATCGCAGGGACAGGTGTGGGGGATATCCTATCTCAGCAACAGGGGGTAGTGTATGGGGTGGGGAGAAGAAGGTGGAGTCAGTGCCACAGAATTTAGGCCACCACAAGGAGCAGACCATAGTTTATCAGGCAAGCAGAGCAGAATCTCCTATTAAGAGTCCAAGCCAGGGCGAGGAAGGAGAAGAAATGGGAATGGTAGAGATCTCAGAAGTGGAAGTGATGGAGTGGATAGACAGAGTAGAGATCCACATTGGGAGTTCCAGGTTAGAGTAGAACTAAGAATCAGACTGGTGAAACAACACAAAGACAGGGGTACCAGACAAGGAAGGTGTGCCAACGGAGCTTTGTGGTCAAGGCAACTTTAGGGACTAGGGACAACTTTACTCCATAGAGCGAGCTGCCTTAACCCTCTGGAAGGAGGTGATCTTTCTTGTATCAAAAGGCAGAATAGAGGAACATCCTCTAGCCAAAAGAAGCCCTGATTCTCAGGTTTGATTCATTTCGATGTGCTGAGGCAGAAAAGTAGAGGCTGCCTGAGGTCCAAACCAATTCCTTTGATCTTAGTAGGGCAGTAGGGAGGTACAGCAACATGAAATAATGAGGAGAGAGCTGGATGTGGAGGCAAAAGAATTCAGCTCAAATCCCAGGAATTGAGCAATTTACTAGTTGCATAACTATGGCAAGTCTCTTAATTTCTCTGGACCTCAGGTCCCTGGAAAGGCAGACTGGACTATCACTTCTATTTCGAAATCCGTGAGTCACCAGCCTATCTACATATAGGGCACGGTGGTATAAATTAGTTTCTTCCATGAGAAATAGGAATTCTCTTTTTCTGGAAATTAGCAATTTTAGTGTGTAATAAAAGACAACAATACCACCAAAAACCCCCAAACAATTGGACTTAGAATCAGGAAGTCTGGGTTCCAATTCTAATTCTACCTCTTACTAGCTGTATGACTAGGCTGGCTAGGTGGCACAGCAGATAGAGTGCTAGACCTCAAGTCAGGAAGACCTGAGATCAGATCTGACCTCAGACACTGGCTAGCTGTCTGATGATGAGCAAGTCACTTAAACCCTCAGCTTCTCCAACTGTAAAATGGGAATAATAATAGTACCTACCTCCCAGAATCATTGTGAAGATCAAAAGAAATAATGATCTTATAGTACTTAGCACATAGTAAGTGCTACATAAATGTTAGCTATTATTATTATTAAAGGAGATAATGTTTATAAAATGCTTTGAAAACCTTAAAGTACTATATCAATGTCAGTTGTTAGTGCCTAAATTGGAGCTATTTGGGCCTTTGAATTAGACACTGTGCTTCTATTAATACAATTAAAAGTACCTTTAATATTCGTGGTACTTGCACATGGTTGTTAGTTTAGATGGAACTTGTGGTATACTAGGACCCCCACAACTGCTAAAGAACTAAGTCTCCTTGATCTTATAGTCATAACAATTTTTTTTAAACATAAATGTAGTAATTTGTACTCATGGGATCACTCCTTTGTCCAAGGCTTATGTATTGATAACTGGAAGGAATCTTAGAGCTGAGTCCAATTCTATCATTTTATAACTTAAGAAACTGATAGCTAGAGTTCTGGACTTACCATCAGGAAGACCTGAATTCAAATCTAGTCTCAGACATTTACTAGCTCTGTGACTCTGGGCAGGTAATAAACGCTATTTGCCTTAGTTTCCTCAACTGTAACATAGAGATAATAATAGCACTACTTTCCAGGGTTTTTGTGAAGATCAAATGAAATAATATTTATAAAGCATTTAAATCCACTGCTTGGCACATAATAGATTTGACATAAATACTAGTTATTATTATTGCTATTGTTGTTACCCAGAAAAATCAAGTATCTTGCAAGTTAGGTAAATGACAAAGCTGGGATTTGAACCTGTGGGCTCCTGACTTCAAACCCACCACTCATCATCACACACACACACATGCACGCGCTCATGCACACACACACACACACAACATATTTGGCTTCAACATATAGCCTCTCCAGGTGATAGCTTTAAAGGAAAAAAAATTCTTCAATAAGAGACAACATGGTGTAATAAAAAAAAATTCTAGAATGAGAAAGTTGTTATTCAGTCGCATCCAATTCTTCATGACCCCACTTAGAGTTTTCTTGACAAAGATACTGGAGTGATTTGGCATTTCCTTTTTCAGTTCATTTTCCAAATAAGGAAACTGAGGCAAATAAGGTAGTGACTTGCCCAGGGTCACACAACTAGTAAGTGTCTGAGGCCAGATTTGGTCTCAGGAAGAGGAGTTTCCTTGACTCCAGTCTTGGCGCTCTATCTATTGTGCTACCTAGCTTCTCTTAGAATGAGAAGAACTGATTTTAAGTCCCATCTCTACTAGTTATTTACTTAGATAATTCACTTATTATCTCTAGACTCTCACAAGCTGACTCTAACATTCATATGAAGTTGGGTCAGTTGTTCTGCCCTCTCCTGTCTCAGTTTGCCCAGGAGGAGATGGTCTAGATTGGTGGTAGCAAACTCAGATAGAAACAGATCCTTAAAGTTGCACATTGACTTAGAAAACCACGAATAGACACAATCTATTGGTCTGGTATTGTATTTTTATTTATTTTGTTAAACATTTCCCAATTACAATTTTATTTGTTCTGGGCCTGCCCTGGGTTGCAGCAGAGTTCATTACCTCTGAATCAAATGATCTCTAGACTCCCTTCCAGCTCAAATCTATATATACTCTGATGATCTCCTGTAAAAATGGAAGGGTTGCATTAAATGTCCTCTAAGGCTCCTCTAAGTCTTTGGTTCTTAAGTTGTGGAATATTTGTTCAAAGAAAGAATGAAGCGAGAAAAATCTGTTCTTGACTGAATAACTTTGTATTTCCTTTGTTTAAAAAAAAAGTCAAATGAGAAAAATTTGTAAAAGCAACAGAAACTAGGGCAAGAACAGCAGGGACATTTTTATATTCAGACTTCAGATTGAGAATGGCAAAATAGCAAATAAATAAGTAAAAACTCACTCTGTAGAATCCTTTTAAAAAGATATAGTTCTCAGCTCATACTCCAGTATCCTATAGCCTACTTTTCTGAGGTCAAATCATCTACATTTGCTAAAATTTGTCCTTTTTAAACCCTAGGAGATAAATTTAAATAGTTGTATTTAGTAGACCTAGCACTGATATTTTTGTCTGTAAGAAGAGAATAATTCGGTGCCTGGTTAGTAAGAAAGAATAAACTGGGACCCCCTCAGCAGTCATACAAAAAGCCCATAAGCTTTTCCACTTAGGTTTCTTTTTCTCCACGAAGGCAAAACTCCAAATTCATTTTCTTGGGGTCCTAAGAAAAAGGCCCAGCATTGGGGAAAATTAAAATACAGTTAATTATTCAAGATACTCAGAGTCTGTCCTCTATTGAGAATGTAAGGGTTGGTGAAGGAAGATTTAACAATTCTGAGCTGCCCCTAGGGGCTTCAGCCACTGAATGTCCTCTCTTCAGGACAGTCTTTAATAAGCCAACTTTCAATCTGCCCTCCATTCCTTGCTTTGTGGCCCTGCTGAATCTGTTATGGTAGAACTCAGTGGGTGGTTTTATACTTGCTTTATTTGGTTGCGAAGTAGATATATTTCTCATGATTTGCATTGTTCCCACTTTATTAAAAACAAATCAAAAAACAAACTCAAACAAACCCCCCCCCCCATCTTTCTATTGAGAGAGGTTTTGCTTGTATCTAGCACAGCTATGTTGGATCATAGCCTTTCCTGGGTTTTGGTGGCATTCAGGCCAGGCTATGACAAGTTTTATATTTAACATGGTTAGAAGCCATATTATATAATCATTATTAGTACACGAGAAGTCTAGGCCTAAGGATTGGCAAGGTAGTGAGTTTGCCATGTGTACAGCATGCAGGAAGGCACAACAAAAAGTACACATTAATGTTTCTTTTTGTCAATGTAAAATACTCAACTTTGATACTTTGAAGGATCTATGTATGTATCTATGCATGTAGGCAATGCAGACATTTCCTACTACAATGCAGTTCCCAAGCTAGAGCAATGGAGTAGGAATCAGAGGACCTCAGTTCAAGTCCCAGCTCTGCCACTTACTATCTATATAAACCCGAGTGAATCATTAATGTCTCTGGGCCTCAGTTTCTTCTTATGCAAAATGAGAGGGTTGAAAAACGTGACCGTGAAGGTACTTTCTAGTTCTTAATCTATGATCTTATAATAAGAATAAAGGAATATTTTTCCTTTATTGATCAATAAATAAGTATTTATTAGACAACTCCTATATACCAGAAACCATTCTAGGGTCTATAGATGCAAAGAAAAAAGCAGAATTGCCCCTGCCTTCAATGAGTATACATTCTAATTCTGTGAACAACATGCACATATAGATAGGTATATACAAACACATACAAAGCAGATATAAGGCTACTTTAGAGGAAAAAGGCATTAGCAGCTGGGGTATTACAATGCATGAATGATGAAATTTGAGTAATATTTCTTAAAATTCTTTTTTATTATGAACTTAACATTCATCAACAAACAGATGCATTCTAATATCAAAGAACAAAAAAGAAGCTAGTATAGGAAGCCATAAGCTTGTTTCATAATTTAATATAGGACAAAATTGTCCCGTTCATTTATGTACCTTTCTGAATTTATTTTTGGCTTCTTTCATGTCTTTTATGTTTTTAAATATTTTGTTGTTGATTTTTTCCCTTTTCTTTTTTCCTCTCTTTGTTCCTTCCTTAGATGCTTAAAATCCAAATTCTTAAAGTAAAAGTTAAATGAATTATAGGCGAAAATAGTAACATTATACTAGTGGGGACCACAACTTTCCCTTCTCATAGCTAGACAAATCTAATCACAAAATAAATAAGAAAGAAATTAAGGAGATCAATAGAATCTTAGAAAATTTAGATGTGATAGAACTCTGGAGAAAACTGAAGGGTAATGGAAAAGAATATACCTTTTTCTCAGCAGTATATGGCATCTACACAAAAATTTACCATGCATTACAGCATAAAAACCTGAAAAGGAAATGCAAAAAAAAGCAGAAATATTAAATGCACCCTTTTCAGACAATAATGCAATAAAAAGTATATTCAATAAAAAAATGTGGAAGTACATATTAAAAGCTAATTGAAAATGGAATAATCTAATTCTAAAGAAGGAGTGGGTCAAAGAACAGATCATAGAAGCAATCAATAATTTCATTAAAGAGAATAACAATGAGACAACATTCCAAAATTTGTGGGATGCAGCTGAAACAGTACTTAGGGAAAAGTTATTTCTCTAAATGCATACATCAATAAAAGAGAGAAAGAGCAGATCAATGGACATGCAACTAAATCAATTAATTGGCCATGTAACTAAAAACAAAACCAGAAAAGGAACAAATTAAAAATCCCCAGTTGAACACCAAAATGGAGATCCAGAAAATCAAAAGAGATTAATAAATTGAAAATAAAAAAGAAACAAAAAGAGCATTCAACTAATAAATAAAACTAAGAACTGGGTTTATGAAAAAACCAATAAAACCAGTAAATGATTAGATAGCTTGATTTAAAAAAAGAAAGAAGAAAACCAAATTACTAGAACAAAAAATAAAAAGGGTAAATGAACAGCCAATGAAGATGAAATTAAAACAATTATAAGGAGTTATTTTGCCTAATTATATGCCAGTACAACTGACAATTTAAGTGAAATGAACGAATATTTACAAAATATAACTGCTCATATTAACAGAAGAGAAAACAGAATAATCAAATAACTCTCTCTTAGAAAAAGAAGCTGAACAACTTACCAATGAGTCGGTACAAGACCAAGACCCTAAGAACTGGTACAAGACCAGCTGGACTTACAATGATTTCTAGCAACATTTAAGGAACAATTAATCCCAATTCTATATTTTAAAAAATAGGCAAAGGATCTTACCAAATTCCTTTTATGACACAAATGTGGTTTTGATATCTAAATCAGAGGAAACAAAGACAGAAAACAAAAACTATAGACCAATTTCTATAACTAATATCAATGTAAACATTTTAAATAAACTACTAGCAAGGAGATTATGGTGATATAAAGATCATACACTATGACCAGTTGGGATTAATACCAGGTATCCAGGGTTATTTCAATATTAGGAAAACTATCAGCATAATTGACTATATCAATAACAAAAACAATATCATATGACTATATCAATAGATGCAGAAAAAGCTTTTGACAAAATATAACTCCCATTCCTATTAAGGGAAAGCATAGGAATCAATGGAGCCATTCTTAAAATATTAAGTGGCATCTACCTTGTTGTGTGGTTTGTCTTTCCTTCTCAAAGAGGATCAGTACATCAGGGAGATGATGACATTGACTTTGCTTTGTATGAGGGAGGGCTGTGCAAAGTCACCTGCCTCACTTTCTCCTCCAGAGCCATCTGGGTCTAGTGGCCAGATATTGATCAGGATGACTGGAGATGACCCAGGATGCAATGGGAGACCTTGGTCCTTTTAAGGTAAAGTCTTTTCAAGTTCTCACTTTGAATGAGTCAATGCCTGTTCAGTGAATAGGCCTCTTTAGGAAGTGAATCAAGGGATGGCCCCTTTAATAAAAAAAAAAACCCAAAACCAAAACCCCAAAACCAAACAAACCCAAAAAACAGGGAAGGGAAGACCCTCAGGGTTGCTGGCCAAAAGAGAAATAGTTACTATTTACATTACCTCTGAGACAGGAGGGTCCAAAACCCAAGAGCAAGCATTATTAGTAATGGGAATAAACTTGATGCCTTCCCAGTAAGATCAGGGATGAAGCAAGGATGTTCATTATCACCACTATTATTCAATATTGTACTAGAAAGGCTAACTATAGCAATAAGACAAGAAAAATAAATTAAAGGAATAAAAATAGATCATGAGGGAAAAAAGCTATCATTCCTTGCAGATATGATGATAAAATTAGAGAACCCCAGAGAATCAACTAGACAAAGTAGTTGAAAAACCCATCATGAAGAGATAGAGAGAAAAATTCCATTCAAAACCACTGCAGACAGTATAAAATACTTGGGAGACAACTTGCCAAGACAAACCAAGGGATTATGTAAATATGATTACAAAACATTCTTCACACAAAGGAAGACAGATCTAAACAATTGGAGAAATATTAATTGCTTATGAGTAGGTCAAGGCAATATGATAAAAATGACAATTCTCTTTAAGTTAATTTACTTATTCAGTGCCTTACCAATTAACCTACCAAATAATTATTTTATAGAGTTAGAAAAAAATAGTAACAAGATTCATCTGGAAGAACAAAAGGTCAAGAATATCAAGGCAATAAATGAAAAAAAATGTGAAAGAAGGTGATTTAGCAGTTTCAGATTTCAAACTATATTACAAAGCAGTAATCATAAAAACAATCTGGTTCTGGCTAATAAATACAATGGTGTCAGTTGAATAGATTAGGTACATAGTACATGGTATTAAACAACCATAGTAATCTAATGTTTGATAAATCCAAATATCCAAGCTTTGGGGGTAAGAACTCAATATTTGCCAAAAATTACTGGAAAACCTAGAAAATAGTTTGGCAAAAAGTAGGCATAGACTAATATATCATACAATATAGCAAGATAAGGTCAAAATGGATAAATGATTTAGAAATGAAGGTTGATATCATAAGTAAATTAGAGGAGTAAATTAGGGAAGCATGAAAAAATGTACCTGTCAGATTTGTGTATAAGTGAAGAGTTTATGACCAAACAAGAGATAGAGAGGATTACAGGAAAGTAAAATAGATAACTTTGATCACATGAAATTTAAAAGCTTTTTCACAAACAACATTAATTCAGCCAAAATTAGAAGTATAACAGGAAATTGGAAAAATTTTACAGCAAGTTTCTCTGATAAAGATCTCATTTCTCAAATATATAGGAAAGTGAGCCACATTTATAAAAATAAGAGCCATTTCCCACTTGAAAAATGGTCAAAATATATAAACAGACAGTTTTCAGGAGAAGAAATCAAAGGTCACATTTAAAATGCTCTATATCACTGCTGATTAGAGAAATGAAAAATAAAATATTTGAATCTTGGTCCTCAGACTCTAAAACCATTTTCTCCCCACTTTAATAGACTATCTTATTTTCATTATCTTCATTGTATAGACTATATAGACAGGGAAAACAGAATTGGAATGTCATAGCCAAAGGCTACAAGAAGATTAGTAGAATTGAACTCTGAGATACTACCTCACTCCTATCAGTTTGGCTAACACACCTTAGGAAGGAAAATGACAAATGCTGGAGGGGAAGTGGAAAAATTGGGACACTAATGCCCTGTTGGTGGAGTTGTGAACTGGTCCACCATTGTGGAGAACAATTTGGAACTATTCCCAAAGGTCTATAAAACTGAGCATACCCTTTTGACCCAGTAATACCACTACTAGTTCTATATGCCAAAGAGATCAAAGAAAAGGGGAAAGGACCTATTTATACAAAAATATTTATAGCAGCTCTTTTTGTGGTGGCCAAGAATTGGAAATTGAGGGGATGCCCATCAATTGGGGAATGACTTTATAATTATGATGGATTACTATGGTGTTATGAGAAATGATGAGCAGAATGGTTAAAAAAAAACCTGGGGAGATTTACATGAACTCATGAAAAGTGAAGTGAGCAGAACCAGGAGAACATTGTATGCAGTAACAGCAATATTATAAAGATGGTAGGTTGTGAAAGACTTAACTCTGATCAAGACAATGATCCAAGACAATTTCAGAGGACCCATGATGAAAAATGTCTTCTAGCTCCAGAGACAGAACTAATGAACTCTTAATGCATGCTGAAGCATACTTTTAAAGACTTTTGTTCTTTTTCTTGGGTTTTTTTTTTTTGGTCTACTTTTTCTTTTGCAACATGGCTAATATGGAAATATGTTTTGCATGAAAAAAGATAATTTAGCACTAATTATTGTTCTTCTGGTGAATTATTCCTTTCACAGATGTAAGAGGTTTGTAGAAAAAGAACAATAGCTATTTTGAACCAGAGGAAAGGATGTGATTTTCAAATCTTGCCCAGCATGCATACATAACTCATTTCAACCCTGTTGTCATTCTTGGTTCAGAAAAAGCATGGAGTCCTTAGGAGTTGTGATATATTGGCAGTCTCTAACTGGGATGATTAAAGATGGTGCTGGTGAGTAGGTTGATTACTAAGTAGAGTGGTTAGAGACTTGAATTTCACTGATTCTCTTGTAGTCTTTGGACATTACATTCCAATTCTGTTTTCCCAACTATATAATGGAGATAACAAGAATAAGATAGCCTGGTACGGTGGAAAAATCAATGGAAAAATCACCTCTAGAGTCAGAGGACCCAGGTGCAAATCCTACTTCTGATGCTTAATATCTTTATCACCTTGGGCAAGCTACTTGACCTCAGTTTTGTCAAATGTAAGATGAAAGGTTTGGACTAAATGACCTTTAAGGTACTTTTTTTTTTGCCTTCTGGAGGGCAATTGGGGTTAAGTAACTTGCCCAAGGTTACATGGCTAGTTTGTGTGTGTGTGTGGGGGGGGGGACTTTAAGTGTCTGAGGCTGGAACCGAACTTGGGTCCTCCCGACTCTCGGGTGGGCACTTTACTCACTGAGCCACCTAGCCACCCCTAAGGTACTTTCTATATTCTGACCTATGAATATATAACATATACTACTTAAGCTTATTGTTGGGATGGAGGAATTTGGGAGGTAGAGAAGGAAGCTCCTCAGTCTACTGGAGAACAGATTGCTTTGGAATTAACAGAAAATAAACTTCCTGCTTATTTTTTATTTTTTGGAGGGGGGGAAGCAGTGCAATTGGGATTAAGTGACTTGCCCAAGGTTACACAGTTAGTAAGTGTTAAGTGTCTGAGGCTTGATTTGAACTTAAGTCCTCCTGATTCCAGGGCTGGTACTCTATTCACTGTACCACCTAGCTACCTCCCCTCCCCCATTTAAAATTTTTGCTTGAGAAACAGAATCTGATCTTATGCCACTAACTAGAAATTAATAATATTGAACTCTACTTTTACCACTGTGAAATATTTTTAAAAATATTGAAAATATGTCTGTCAGGTTCACTTTCTATCATCTCTGTGCTTTGGACTCTATTTCCCACCACCCAGATAGTTATAGTAAAACTAACTAGCATGTGTGCCTTGAGTTACATCATGTTAAGTAATGTTTACAAAACATTTTCATTATGACAATCCTGTGAGGCCAACAGAATTCCTATTATTATCCCTATATGATAGATCAGGAAACTGAGATTCTAAAACAATATTAATAATAATCATCATACTCACTTATATATTCATATATTTATATGACATATGTATATCTGAATGAAAAAAGGTAAACTGATTACATAGTAAAAGCAAGAGATAACCAATGAGCCTGTGTGCTGCATTGATATCCTCAAGATACTAGGAAGAATTGAGAAATGCCCTAAGCATATTCAGTAGAGTCCTGGCAGTGAACTTATAGTAGGATGTGGAACCAGTCATACAAGTTGGATGAGTCTGGATGGATTGTATTCTAAATTATTGGAAGAAATACTCACATCAGAGAGACCAAAGATCTGTTTGAGACTTTATTTTTCTATATTATATAGCACTTTTCTTTCAACAACCCTATGAGACAGAGTCCCTATTATTATCTTCATTATTAGAGATCAGAAAACTGTCCAAAAATTATTATTAACAATAACATCACCCATTATAATAGTAATAATAAAACACATATGTTTTATTGAATTTGTGTATTTACAATTATAAGGTATTTTCCTCACAACAATCCTATAAAATAGAAAGTATAAGTATTATTGTCCTCATTTTTATAGGTGAAGAAACTGACGCTTAGAACAGTATAAGAGACTTGATCCGATTCAATCAATCGATCAACATTTCCTAACTGCCTACTATGTGCCAGTCACTGGACTTAGCTGTGCTGTTTATACTGCTAGGAAACAACCAGGCCAAAATCTAAGCCAAGTCCTCCCACTGCACTTCTCTTTCCTCTACATTATGGTGAGTCTCAAATTAAAGCAACCTGCCCAGTTCCCTGCTAGCTGCAAATCACAGATGAAGGTTTCCATCCTTTTTGCTATGTAACTCTCATGTGCTCCTGTGTTTGCCATAAGTGATAGGCCTCTGTCCCTAACTCTGTTGAGAAGGAACTGGACCAGGGCCAGTCCTACCAGTAACGTTATTTGTCCCATCATCTTTGACTTCACAGGGCTGCCATTATATAGTAAACTCAACAAGCATTGAAGCTTCAAGGGAAGGCTGAGCCTAACCACAGTGTTCCCCACTGAGTATTTTCAGATCTTGAGATTTGTAAGCCTCATTCAGAATCGTTTTACCAGAATGGGCAGCCGTAGGGAAAATGACTTAAAGGAGATATGAAAGATGGACTCAACCCATAAACAGAAATATTGCTATTATTAATACCTTGCATTTATAGAATGCCTCTTTCTCCCTTTTTTTTCCCAAGGAGCTCAAAGCCCTTCCTATATATTATCTCATTTCTTCTCACAATTTGCCAGGGAGGTAAAAGACTGTGAGGTGCAGTAATGGGCAATCTTCAGGAAAAGCACTGTTTATTGAAGTGCGTTTGGGCTGAACCAGAGCTCAACCAAGTTATCATACTCTGGTAGGAAAGGGATAATGAATCATGCTCCAGGGGGCACCCAACCCCCTGATACATCTTCCCAAATGCTGCAGAGAGGTAATCTGGGCCTGCTGCTTGCTACCCTGTACTGCTGAGTGGGCATCTGTCCCTCACCCCCTTTCCTCCTTCCTTTCCACCCCCAACCTTGGCCAATGCCACAAACCTCAGGAATGCTGCCAAGCATTGGAGGCCCCTTAGGGCTACTTTAAGGATTTAGATAAGGCACACAGGAAAATATGTGAGGAGTCCTCTTTTGGTCCTGGTCTGGCCCTAAAGAGGCTCCTTGGGTGAGATTAGCTATAATAGCCCCACAAACTATTTTTCTCTCTCCTCTCCATGACCTACCCCAAAACCATTTTGGGGAAGTTCTGAGGATAGAGCAAAGATTATCGCATAACAAAATCTCTAACCCTACCCTTAACTCTGGAAATGTTCCAATATGGAGAATAATAAAACTATTAAACATTTATATAATACATTAAAGTTCACAAGTCATTATACATACATATATACCTATATATAGGTGCATATGTATATATACATCTATATATACACATATACAAATATAAGTGTCTATGTATGAGTGTGTATATTCTTTGTTTTTTAAATTTTTTTAAATTTTTGTGTGTGTGTATTCTTTCAAATGAAAAACAGTAAGGGATAGTGGCTAGAGAACTGACTCTGAGTTGGGGAGACCAGGTTCAAGAGGCCCCCCTGATAGATACTGACCCTGGGCCGATCACTTAACCTCTTAGCAGCACAGGCAACCATAAATTGCAAAGAGGGTGCTTACTTCCATTCTTGCATGAGAAATGAAACCATAGGTTCAATCCCTATTCCTCCCTCTCTCATTTGGACCTTATCATTGTCCTGTGAAGGAGTTGCCACCGGTATCATTGCTTCCCCTTTGAAAGGTAAAGGAACTGAGGTTCAGAGATATCAATTGGCTTGACCATGGCCACATAGCCAGTAAGTGACAATGAAGCCAGTTCTTCTTGACGACAAATCCAACACTCTTTCCACTGTGCCCCCCTCCCCGAGAGAGTAACTTATCGTTCCCTTTTCCCCCTCACATGATTTCAATGCTTGCTGTAGACCCGAACCTCAGAAGTTTCCTTGAGAGTTCAGGATAGCTACAGTAGGTGGTACAGGGGATAGACTGCTGAACCTGGAGTCAGGAAGACCCAATTCAAATATGGCTTCAGACACTCACTAGTTCTGTGACCCTGAACAAGTAGCTTATCTCTCTGACTCAGTTTCCTCAACAGTAAAATGGAAATAATAATAGTACTTCCCTCAGGGGATTGTTATGAGAACCCAATGAGTTAGCACCTATAAACTGCTGTGCCTGGCACATAGTGGACTTAATAAATGTTTGTTCCCTTCCCCCCTCTTGTGGCACATTCACAACCCAGGTTTATAACTGTCATGTTCCTAAGGCTGTTAAAACTTATCCAATAAGGTTAGAAGCTGCTGGCTAAGATAGCTAGCTGGACAGACAGATAGATAGATGATAGATAGATAAATGGATGGATGGATAAACAGAGAGACAGACAGACAGATATAGACAGATAGAAAGATAGACAGTGAATAGATAGATAGATAGTGAAATAGAACTTTCAATTTTATTGTCTATCTTATTGTGACTCTAATGGGAAGAAGTTCAGCCCAGTTTGTCTGACAGATAGGTCTGCCAAAAACTGGAGAGAAATTTCTTTTTTGGCAAATGGGCTTGTCAACATCCTTTAAATCCCAGCCTAAAAGTGACTGCCTAGAACCATAGCTCACAAGACCCAGAAGAGAGCTTGGAGATCAGCTTTCCAAAGGGTACCTTCCAGTTCTAAATGTACAACAGTATGACTTTAATGAATTGAATTACATTTCAGGAAACTGAGGCTGGAGCAGATTGAATGACCTCATCAAGTTTATAGTTAATGGCAAAGCCAAGCCTAGAAACCAAGTCCCCTGGTGCTGTTTTATGATCTTTTCACTCTCCCACGCAATCTGCTCTGTGTGTGGATGGGCAGTTTTGATTTTGAGCAGAGAAGGGAGGGAGAAGAGACAGAGGACCACATATCAAATTCATTTCTAAACTGCTTACGGCTCGATAATTACCATGTGCCTTATTTGCCACTAGCTAGCTCCAGGTAAGTGGGAGTACCTGGCAGTCCCTTGAAACTAGTAAACTCACATGGATCCCTCCACCTACAACCTAGGGAAATAGGGACACTACATAACTGTTCAATATTATTATGATGTTCTTTCTTGTTAATTTTTATGGATGGTGCTTAAACCTCAGGTGGCCTGACCAGAGTTTCTTTCCACAGGGCAACAGAAGGGAGAGAAAATCACCAAGAGTTCAAATAGTGCTGGGAATAAGCAAACCCTGCCCTACCAATTACAGTGTTTTCTGTCAGGGCTGACCTTTAAGGAGATAGCCTCAATTATAAAAGGTCAATGCCTCTTTGCTCTGGCACTAGTCGGGAGCAAGGTAATAAAATGTAGCAAACAACACTCCTGAAATTCTTTTCTGAGCTATCCAGGAAGAATCTAGGTTCTTGGGCAGCCTTGAAACACTAAATGTGAAGTGTTACTTAGGCTTGCAGCCTGAGAAGTTAGCATTTTACATCTTAAAATGACTAAGTTCTATTTTTTTTAAATTCTGTAACAAGACTTTGAAAATAACCTGGTTCTCTTGACTAAATGACTCAGTTCGAACAGCTGGGTAGTCTGGGCCTCAGTTTCTCCAACTGTCAATGGGGAGAGGGAGAACTGTACTGGAGGAACTTTAGTCCTGTCTAGTTTTATTGTTCTTCCCTCACCTTCCTCATCTTTCTAGGCATTCAACAGGAATCCTGTTGTATAGGTTAAGATTGTGCTTGGGATAATGATTTTGGAGAAGTTTCATTGGTCCCTATGGTCTCAAGGACAAAATATAGGGTCCTCAATTGGATATTTAGAGTCTTTTCTAATATGAGCCCAGCCCATCTTTCCAGGCTCAGTACACATTATTTCCCTTCATGCACTCAACATTCCAGCTAAACTGACTCACTTGGTGTTCTTCAATTGCAAATTCCACATATTACATTCCACCTCCCTTATGGGTACCTGGAACACATTCCCTCCTCCCCGCCTCAATCTCTTAGAATCTCTAGCCTCCTTCACACACCTTAGCACCAGTAATACCTCCTCCACAAAGCACTCCCTGAGGCCCCACTTACTAGCATAGCACACTCTCATGTAAAATTATTTTGGAATTATTTACATGCAAACATGTTTTCCCTCCAACAGAGTATAAAAACTTGAGAGTCAACATCATTTCATTTTTGTGTCTGTTTAGAGATGTCTTAGGGCACAGCTTCCAGCATAGGAATTGACACATAGCAAGCACATTATAAATTCATGTTGAGTGAATGGATTGTAGGTTCCTTGAGAGCAGAGGCTTTTTTTTTCCTTTCCTTTTTTATGGTTGTATCTCCAGCATCTAGAACCTTACACAAAGCAGGTTCTTCATGAATACTTATTGGATTGGACTAGAACAGGAGTAGAGAACCTGCAGCCTCAAGGCCACATATAGCCCTCTAGGTCCTCAAGTGTGGCCCTTTGACTGAATCCAAACTTTATAGAACAAATCCCCTCAATAAAAGGATTTGTTCTGTAAAATTTGGACTCAGTCCAAAGGCCACATCCGAGGAACTAGAAGGTCACATGTGGCCTGGAGGCCACAGGTTCCCCACTCCCTGACAATTCCTCTGGGAAAGAAAGGAACAGAGAAAGGACATTCTGTATTTAAATAATTTTAGCATTATTTTATATTATTTTATTTTGCCTTTTTGGAGGGCAATTGGGGCTAAGTAACTTGCCCAAGGTTACATGGCTAGTTTGTGTGTGTGTGTGTGTGTGTGTGTGTGTGTGTGTGTGTGTGTGTGTGTGGGTGTGTGTGTGTGTGGGTGTGGGTGTTAAGTGTCTGAGGTCAGAACCGAACTTGGGTCCTCCTGACTCCAGAGCTGGTGCTTTACTCACTGCGCCGCCTAGCCACCCCATAATTTTATTTTTAAATAATTAAGTTTCCAAAATAAATTTTAAAACAACTGGCTATTTTAAAATAATAACTGTCATTTATCTAGTGCTTTAATGTTTGTGAAACACTTTATCCATTTTATCTTATGTAATACTTCCAACAACCTTGCAAAATAGGTGCTATTATCTCCATTTTACAGATAGGAAACTAAGGTTGAGAATCTTCCTGACTCCATGTCCAGCACTCAATGCACCGTGCCATCTAGCTACATCTTTGCTGCTTTGCTAGTTTTTGACTCAAACACTTAGCAAGGAGAAATTAACAGACATTAATTATCTCTTTGTACCCACAGTTCCCGACTTTTTTAGTCATCAAGCCTTTATTGAGCACTTACTATGTGCCAAGCACCGAGCTAAGTACTAGGGATGCAAAGGAAGGTTAAAACACACCCTCTCAAAGAGTTCCCATTCTAATGTAGGAGAGTAAATGAGCATAACCAGGTGCATACAATATGTACTGAGTAGATTGAATGAAACCTCAGAGGGATGGTATTAACAGATAGAGGAACCCAAAAAGGGCCCCTGAAGAAGGCAGAATCACATGTGAGACATGAAAGGACCCAGGGAGGCTAAGAGGGTCCCAGACATGGGTGAGAATCAGTGCAGAGGTACCGAATCCAAAGATGCAATGTAATGTTCAGTGAATAAATAGACCAGTGAAACTATATCAGAGAATGTATGGAGAGAAGTAAAGTATAAGAAAGCTGAATGGAAAGGTAGGAAGAAGTAAAGTTATGAAGGGTTTTAATAGCCAAAAGGATTTTATGTATGATCCTGGGAGTAATAAAGAACCAATGGAGTTATTGGTGTTGGGGGTGGTGTCTGACATGGTCAGATCTATATTTTAGGAGAAGTCATTTGGAAGCTAAGTAGAGGATTGATTAGAATGGGGAGAGATGAAGCAGGGAGGCAAATGAGGCAACTATCGCAAAAGTCCAGTCAAG
Organism: Petaurus breviceps papuanus; assembly: GCF_028583685.1. Taxonomy (NCBI): domain Eukaryota; kingdom Metazoa; phylum Chordata; class Mammalia; order Diprotodontia; family Petauridae; genus Petaurus; species Petaurus breviceps. The sequence continues at coordinate 15,297,518 of NW_027186296.1, read as the reverse complement.
AGGTGATGAGGGCCTGTCCTAAGGTGATGGGAGTGTGAGTGTAGAGAGGGGAACATAAATGAAAGATGTGGTGAGGGTGTAAGTTACAGGACATCACAACAGATTGGATATGTAGAGTGAATAAGAATGAGGGGTTGAATATGTCACTGAGACTGGAGCCTGTTTGACTGGGAGGATGGTTGTACCCTTGTCAGTGACAGCAAAGTTGGGAAGACGGGGCTTTGAGAGAAAGATAAGTTCTTCTTTGAACATATTGAGTTTCAGGGGTTTAGGGAATATTCATTTCAAAGATGTCCAAAAAGCTGTTGGTGATCAGTGGTTAGAGCTTGGAATAGAGACTAGGATTGCATATATTGTTCTAGGAATCATTTGAAAAGACATAATTGCCAAGGTTGCTGATGAGATCACCAAGGGAGAAAATGGTGAGGGAGAAGAGAAGGCCCAGAACAGAACAGGAGTGTCAGGGGGGACAGCTTGTGTTAGTGGGTGTGACTTGGATGGACATCCAGCAACAAAATTCAAGAGGGACCCAAACAAGAAGGAGAACCAGGAGAAACAGTGTCAGGAAAACCTAGACTAGAGATTATTCAGGGGATGATTGGGATGAAGGGGATGATTGACAGTGTTAAAGGCTGCAGAGAGGGCAAGATGGATGGGACTTGAGAAAAGGTCACTGGATTTGGCAAATGGGAAAACACTGGTAACTTTGGAGAGGGAAGTTTCAGTGAGTGGTGCATTTAGATGCAATTCCTCACAGTAAAATGTTAGTACATTGGTAGGTTGGTGCTTATCACACCTCTGCACAGGAGAGTACCGATACAAAGACTGGAATTTCTCTTCATGGGGACCAGATGATAAGTGAATACATGGCCACTTTACAAGATACACACCGATTCTAAGAAGATGGCATCTTGCCAAAGCAGATGTGTCTGGGAAGGAGAGGGATTCCTGAATTTGTGCCAATTCCAGAGAGAATCTTGGGGTCACTAAGCTAGGAAATATGTCTGAGCCGAAGGTACTAAAGGAATAATTCTGGAGGCTGGTTCCTTCCTGTGATTTTAGCAGGTTCTGTTATGTTCATCAAATAGGAGACTGGTATCCCTGACTCAATGGTGCCTTGGAAATTTATTCCATTTTTATTTATGATTGTCAGTCATAGGACTGTTTTCTAGAAGGAGAGTTTTCTAGAAAGTGTGATCGTCACTTTTGTGGGGCCACTTTTCTTAGTGCTTTCCAGGATACTGCCATCCATAGCATTTATGGACTTAATCTTGCATGTGATTGATATCTGTAGTAGAATTTAGACTGACAAAATCCTAGAAATAGGTCTCAGGAACTCTCAGCATAACCAGCAAATAATTGGTAGTGATTAATGCTTGATGATAGTAATAATAATAATGTCTTATATTATATACATAGTGGATATGGGATCTTGACAGAAAGCAGTAATTAGCAAATTTTTTTCTAGGGCAAAGCCCCCCACAAAATATGCCTGGAAAGAGGTAAAGGTGGGGAGCAGACCATGAGGATGGAAATCAGGATAAAAAGGGTGGGGAAATTCATTGGATGTTGAATTGGATGTGTGGGGGTGGGGTGGGGAATAGAGAGTTGTGGTGAAGGTAATAGAGATCCTGGCACCCTTTGGCATTGTTGTCCGTCATTTCAATTGTGATTGACTCTTTGTGACCCCATTTGGGGTTTTCTTGGCGAAGATACTGGAGTGGTTTGCCATTCCCTTCTCCACCTCATTTTATACGTGAGGAAACTGAGGCTGAATTATGGGTTAAGTAATTTGCCTAGGGTTACACATATAATAAGTGTATGAGACTGGATTTGAACTCCTGAAGTACCTGGTACTAGGGAGGCCTTTGTTAAAGGAAAGAATCATGTGAGGTCAGCTGGAGTGTAGATGCCTGGTCTAATAATCCTTGCTAACTAGGTGCTATGTCGAGATATTTTGACCTACCAAAGGTGTTTGAGTTCTATAGGTAGCCTGTAACTTTCAGCAGCCTGGGGTGACAATCCAAGGCTCTGTCTCTATCCCCTTTTTGCTCTACCAGAATAAATGCTCTTCACACCCGAAAACATATAGGGTAAGAAGTGGGAGTTGGTAATTGGTAGAGACTAGAGGAAAAAAAAAAGGTGAGAACAGTGGTAAAATAGGGTGAAGAAATGGGTTATTCTCAAGGTAGTATCATGATTGGCTGCCAGGTGGTGCAATGGATGGAGATCTGGGCTTGAAGTCTGGAAGATTCATCTTTACTGAGTTCAAATCTGACCTTAGACACTTACTAGCTGTGTGACCCTGGGTAAGTCACTTAACTCTGTTTGCCTCAGTTTCCTCATGTATAAAATGAGCTAGAGAAGGGAATGGCAAACCAATCCAGTATCTTTGCCAAGAAAACCCCAAATGGGGTCACATAAAAGAATTAGACACTCAAAAATAAGTATCATGATTAGGATGTAAGCTTCTGGAGGGCAGGGACTGTTTTGTTTTTGTCTTTGTGTTCCCAGTATTTAGTATGGTGCTTGACACAGAGTAAGTACATAATAAATGTTGATTGATTGCTGATAGTTTTGCCTTCCTTTTCTACCAGGGAGGTGAAATTAAAATTCTGGAGAATTCTAGGAAGTTTTATTTGTAGTCAATTCAGTGTAGAAATCTTTACTGGTCTTTTCTCCCTGCCATACCTGAGAGACTGGTGGATCTGATGACAATGTTATGTAATCAGCAGGAAATCCAAGAAGCTGGAGAGAAAGACAGAGAGACAGAGACAGAGAGCCATAATACAGAGGGCGTACACACGTGTTTGTGTGTGTGTGAGTGTGTGTGAGCACAAGCTTTCCTGCTTCTCTGCCTCTTTGGATAATAGGAAGCAACAGGCCAAAATAGGATTTGGTGGATGAGGGAGTTGGGCTCTACCAGTGGCATCTTCATATGTGGTACTTTAAGTGACTCAGGGGATTTATATAACTCTTTAGGGTCTCCATTCAGTTTTGCTCCCTTTAATAAAACTTTTATCTGTTTTATTTTGCTTATACTTGGGGAACTGATGTCAGCATACTAGAGAATACTATACCTTTGTGTGAGCTGGGATTGTAAGAGTGAGAAAATCCCGCAAAGTATTATCCTATTCTATAGAGATAGAAATTGAGATTCTAAGAGATTAATGCAGCTAGAAAGTAGACAAGCCAGGACTGGAATCCAAGGATTCTGACCAAGAATCTAGTGCTGCTGTTGTTGTTTTAAATACATCAGCTGCCTCTCTATTGTGACTAATGATACTATTTGCGCCCAACTCGTGGAGTCTTCTGAACTCATATTGTTCTGATTAGCCACAGTCGGCCACACTATATCTTGACCCTAACTTAGTGATGTTATTTTGGTCCTCTTCCAGAAGGAAGGACAACCTAACCAACCAACCACTGTAATTAGTGAGACCTCATCTTTACTTCTACTCATAGCTGGTCAAATAGTACCTAAAATGTGTGCAACATACAGGAAAGAATCAGCAATCAATAATAATTAGGTGCCACTGCCATGACATTAACAAGTAAGAATAAATAGCATTTAGAGTTGTTTAAAGGTGGTCAGGAGAGACTGGGCTTCCAAGCCTTCCTCTATCCTGGCTATGTTTCCATGGGCAAGTCATTTAACCTCTCCTGAGTGTCAGTAGGTGCCTACCTCACAGAATTGTTTTGAGAGTCAAATGAGCTTATGTATGTGAAGGACTATGTAAATGTCAGCTGTTATTATTTTAAGAAAAGTGCAAACTCTTACATACAAGATCAATACCTAGAATATAATTTCCCTGAAGAGTGTTCCTTGAAAAAAAAAGTAATTATATGTTATGTTCCTTAATAATAACATTGCAGGAATCAAGGCTTGTTCACACAATGTATAATTTACACATTTTGCTGTATTATTTTGATTAAAGAAAATCAAAAATAATTTTAAATGGTCACTTGAAAAGTAAGTATAGCTATAATTCCTGCCTAGAAACTAATATAACATCTCCCCATTTAAAATCTGAAAATCACTGTGCAGGTCCTGATGAATTTGATCGCCCTCTATTCATTTACCCATTTTCTAGTTAGCAGATGAATTCTAGATGAATCTCACCCATGAAAAATAATTATTTGAGAAAAAACAAAATTCTTGAGAAAAATATTTCCTTTCTAACTTTTCCATATTTAGACTCTTTATTTGATCCCTGAAACAATAGTTAGCTTTCAATTTTTCTTTCTTTCTTTCTTTTTTTGGATGGCCATCTTCAAAAATTTACATTTTGCAGTTATCTTGACTAATTCTTCCATTTTTACAGGACACAACACAACTCTGAAGATCCATGGAGGCAAGAAGATCTCTTGTCTGATTCTTTTTTGTCAAGTATTACTGACCTGTTAAGTGATGGTTTTCCAGATTGCTGCTTAGCAGTTTACTAATGGAAACTACTTAGAGATGGATGCTGAGTGAATCCACAGCAACAGACCCCAGAAGAAATGACTACTTACCCTACCCATAACCATACCACTAAACACAAATTTTTCACAGGGAATACATTTCTGAATGAATGTCACTTTTTATAATTCATGAGTTTGGGGCAGAGTCACAATGATGGTAATATGGTTAGGAATTTGTCCTAGGACACTGAGGATAGCCAGCTTCCAGGGGTAGGATTCCTCTGTTAGTCCATGCAGTATTACAAACCACCCCATCCTTTACCTGGTCTCAGATAGCCACCTTATCCTTGTGGTACCCCTCTCTGAGAGCTTACTTTTCCCGAGCATCGTTTTCTCTCATTTGGGCAGGCTGTCTTTTTCCTCCCACCCTCAGCTTAACTCCTAGTTACCACACTGGATCAGTGTAGAATCTTTTTCTTTTCCCTTCCCTCCATTCCAGTTTAAACTTTCAATGGGACTCCATTCATCTATCCATCCTATCTATCCATCCATCAAAACACATTAAGTGCCTACTATGTGCCAGATATTAAATATAAAGAAAAAAATGAAAGTCTTTGACCTCAAGGGAATGATTTTCAGGGATCTATCCCACCTTGATCTTCAATTTGTAGGCCAGAGAGAATGACTTATTATATTTGTCAGAAATAATTCTATCGATTTTAGATTGAAATTCAACAAGAAGCATTTCAAGAATATAAAATCAACTGTGATTTGAGCTTTATAGTTTTAGATGCTGGGAAAAAATTTCTATATGGATAAAAGTGATACCCAAGACACAAAAGACAATTTAATTTTCTTCTTACATATAGTAAGGTTATTTGAGAATGAAATTTGCTTTACCAAAAATATCTGAAGTAAGAACTTTTCTTCTTTATTGAAGAAGAGTAAAAATAGTCATGATTTTGAATATTAAGTCAGAAAACCTCATTTATTTTTTAAAAATTATGATGTGGGTTTTTTCCCTTCTAGATTTTTGATTCATGCACAATTAAACATCAATGATTTCTTTTCATTTGCCCTGAAAAGTACCCCCCCCCAATAATTGTGCTTTTATTCACAGGCTATATCTTACTAATTGACCTTGGGTTTAATGTGGAATGCAAAATGAGATATAACTTTTCAAGTTCTAGTTGATGATTCTAAATTCCCAAGGAGATCTGCCTTTGTTAATGCTGAATTTTAATTTGCAAAGCATCAACAGTGATCAGCAGTAGAAAGATACAGTTTCAACTAAGCCCATTACTTTGACAGAAGTTGTAGGGTTCTGCAATTAATTCTTGTCCTTGGATCAATGGATTTCATAACCTGCAGATCAACCATGACAAGATGGAACAAATAAAATCGTTAGTGAAATCCTGATAACACAGAACAATAGATTGTGAATTTAGGTCAGTTTGTCTACTTTAAAACATTTTACCTCTGTAGTATTTCATACTTGACTAAGCTTTATTGTGCACTTGACATGTTTTGTAATTGATCAGAGGCCAAATAGAACCCACATTTATACTGAATATTTACTTATAAAATGTGTAGAATGGCCTTCAAAGGAATAGTAGTTGGACAAAACATGAATACCTACCTTTAAACTCCTCTGAAAATGTCGTATTTTTTTTCTTTCCTAAATATACAAACTCCCCTTTTCTCCTTTTAAAAAAGTTTTCTTTTTTTTTTTGCTTCAAATTTTTTTTAAAAGCTGTTGGTCATTAACAGCAACAAATGGAAATGAAGAGTTGAAGCAATTTTTCATGTGATTTAAGATAAAGAAATTAATTGGTATTTTTGGCAAAAGTTTTCTCAAGGATGGGAAAGAGTAGAGGGTTTGTGCCAGAGGGGATGCACATTCATTTGAAACAGAGAGAAGTCATTAGAGATCTGTAGCCTCAGTGCATTATAGGTATAAGAAGGTCACTGGGGACTCAGACTGGGAAAGCAAGTGATTTTTCACATAGGATCATGGGTTTAGGGCTGGAAGGGACCTTAAAGGTCATCTAGTATAGCCTTCTCTTTTCACATGCAGTGATCATCTCATCCATTCTATGTGTAACTTAACTCACCCTCTTCTCCTTCTCCCTGCCCCCCTTCCTCCCCTTTTGGATAAAGTTACAAAGATGGTACAATCAAGATTTTAGTCCAACACTCCAGGATCTCATCAGCACAAATGTCATTTGCTTTCCCAGGTGCTTCAGAGCTGTAAGAGATCCCAAGGAGTTATAGGACCCTAGATCCCTAGAAGGGATCTCTGAGGCATCCTAATCTAACCTCCTCATTTTTACAGATAAGGAAACTGAGATTCAATGTGGTGAAGTGATTTGCATTGGTTGAGTAAGCATCAGGGATGGGATTTGAACCTAAGTCTTCTGACTTCAGGACCTGGCCTGTTTCCACCTCAATTGAAGGACTACCCTCCATAGTACCCACGTCTGGAACCTGAAGCTCATCCATCTGAGGTCCTGAATTTCAGGATGACAAAGGTAACAAAGAGATGGCTTTTCATTGGACCACAGGACCATGGGATCATAGACTTAGAGTTGGAAGAACTGTAAGGGACATTGAAGTTCATTGAGTCCAACTGTCTCATTTTACAATTGAGGAAATGGAGTCACAAAGAGGTTAAGTGACCTTCCACAGACTCCGATAGCTAGAAGGTGCCTGAATTGAGATTTAAGCCCTAGCCTTCTTAACTCCAAGTCCAGTGTTCTGTTCTCTACTCCCAGGGTGTCAAAAACTGCCCTGAGAGTCAACATTCTCAACCCTCCAGAGAAGGGCTGAACCAGTTTAAAATGTAATTGGGAAATATTTAACAAAATAAATTAAAATACAATAAAACATAGATAGCCTTACCTTTTAAAACTAAGTCACTGCATGCCTGCAGGTATCCTTACTTAGGGATTAGTGATCCTTTTTCCATTTGAATTTGACACCACTGCACAACATTGTTATATCACATTTCATCAGGTTATCTCCTGGGTGTGACATCTGGCTTGGAGGATCCAACCATCAGCTGTTCACTGACCCAAATGCCAAGATAGAACTCCCTGCCACCTATACCTCCCCAGTGTTTGGAGGGACAAGCTGTGAAAGAAGGTAGAACCATTGTCTACCCCATAAAACAACACTGGACTAGGCCATCAGAATATCATAGAGGGTCATAACAAATCAACTGGTTCTTCCCTTCCTCTAATTCTATGGCTAATAGTCTCCAACCTCCTCTTCTCCTCATTCTTGTGATTCAGGGCCACCATCCTTTAAAGTAAAATCCCTTCTGCTTGCTAACTCTCACCATGCTCATATTCATAGACCCCTCAATCCTATCTATCTCTGCAGTCTACATCCTCTTCTTTCCACTGAATTTCGTCCACTGGAAACTACTCCACTTCCTCTAGTGTTAACAATCTCTCAATCCCATCGTTGATCTAGCATTCTTTTGATTTTCCGGCACTCACAAAAACCTGACTCCCTCCAAAAAGCAATCTATCCCTGGCCACCCTCTCCAAATGCTCCTTCTCTAGGGAACCCAGATCCACTGGGCCACGAGAACAAGTAGACACGTGCTTTGCTCCTCACTGACACTTCCATATTTTCCCTGCCCCCACTTCCATCTCTGAGCAACGTCTTCTTTATCAGCATTCTTTTCATCTATCTCTATCACTCAACCTTGTCACTCTCATCTGTAGGCCTCCAACTCACTCTCCTTTTCTCAAGGAGTTCAGGAACTGTCCCTCCTTCACATGACATCCCTTTAAATACTTAAAGACAGCTCTCACGTCTCCCCTGAGTAGGTCTTTCAAACAATCCCCACTTCACTTGCGAGTCATGGCCTCACCTTCCTGATGTCATGGTCCTCCTCGAGAACGAAGGACAAAAGGCAGCGGCATGCCAAAGGTTCAGGTCTGTGTGCTATGCTCATCTCCACCTCTTAGATTGCTTCAAGCTCTAGCCGAAAGTATATTCAGCAATAAGGCTTTCCCAGTTCTTCTTCATCTAAGTACCTTGCTTCTGAGACTACCCCATTTTATTCTGTATATATCTTGTTGTGCATAGCTGTTTGCATGTCGTCTCTCCCTGCTATCTCCATGAGACAGAGAATGGGAACTCATTTTTCCTATTCTTTTTGATTTGAGGTTTTTTTTTTTTGTATGTCCATCACTCAAAATGGTACCTGGCACATAGAAGGTGTTTAATAAATGATGTTGACTGTTACCATCCTGGTTATCCTCTTCTGGACATTCTCTAGCTTACCAACATTCTTTTTAAACCATGGTACATAAACTGCATATAATATTCCAGATGCAGTTGGATGAGGACAAAGTACAATAGGGCCACCACCTCCCTATTTCTGGAAGGTATGCCCCTCTTAATGCACCCATTAGCTATTGTGGCTGCTATATCACACTGTGGAACTTGTGGTCCACTAAAATCCCCAGATCTTTTTCATAACAGCTACTGACTATCCATGACAAACTTGCTGTTCCCTTTAATTAACATTCTTTCTCTCATCTCTGCTTCTTAATAATCTCTAGCTTCCTTCAAACCTCAGTTTAGGGGCAAGATACAATATGATGCCTTTTTCAATTCACCCCAGATATTAGTTCTTTCTCATTCTCTCCCATTTATTTTCCATTTCTTCATTTTGTACATATTGTGTTATCCTCCCCCCACAAGATGCCCCTTCCACCAGTAGAATATAAGCTACAAAGGCTTTTTGCTTATTTAACTTTTGCCTTCTTATTTCCAGTGCCTAACACACATTTCATAAATCTACTAAATGCTATTTGGATTGAAATTTTAGGTAAAAAGAGGTATCATGGTCTAGTTGTTAGAGCATCTTGTAGTGAGAAAGATTTGCCTCTGACATACTAGCTGTCTGACCATGGGTAAGTAGCTTAACCACATTTCAGTGCCTCCAAGCTACTAAGATTTTAATTAAAGACAAGTTAATCTGCATCAGTGGAAGAAGTTTTCACACTGGGACTTCCTACACTGATGAAATCAGAAGTCAGGAGTAGGTTGATAAGTCATAAAATCTCATGGGATTGGAGGGCGGGGGTGGGGACGGGGGAGGGAAGAAAGAATTATCTGGATAACTTTCTTATTTTGCTGGTATAAGCCTACCCTGAATGACTTCTTGCTTTCCACTGCATATTGGTTTTTTCTCCTCCTCTCACAAGCATATTTTATTTGATTGCTTAATGTGTGTTAGTTAAAAACATTCCCCTTTTCTGAAATTCCTAACTACTCTACACAATTTCTTCTGAAACTAGATAATGTTGACAAATAGACTTGGATTTTTTCTACTAAGGCATTATGCAGGCTTAGAAATGCTGATGCAACTATAGTCATTTCTCCCAATTTGTTAGATCAATGCATTATACATCGTGTGTGGCCAGGAATAGCTTCTCTGAAGCATGCATGGAATTGGTGTTTAGTTCTATCCTCCACTGTCCTGGAGAGTTAGAGAATTGGTAACAAGCTGACAAAAATGACCCTTTTCTGATATTAATCATGTTGCCAGATCCCAAAACTCTTTAAAATGGAAGGAAGAGATAAGGTTGTAATTATGCACATCTGAAAATAACAAAAGATTTAATAATGAGAAAGAAAAAGAAAAGAGAGAAGGAAAAATAGAAGAAAGGAGAGAAGGGAGGGAGGAAAGAAGGGAAGAGAAAAGGGAAGAAGGAAAGGAAGGAAGGAAGAGGGGAGGGAGGAAAGAGGAAAGGAAGGAGAAAAGGAGGGAAGGAAGGAAAGAAAGAAAGAAGGAAAGAGAGAGGGAAGGGAGGAAGAAAGGAAGGAGAGAAGAAAGAGATGGAGGAAAGAATAGACATAGGGAAGTAGGAAAGGAGGGAGGGAGGGGGAAGGAAGGAAGTGAGGAGAAAGGAGCCTAATTCCACATTCAATTCAACTCAACTCAAATTAATTTAGAAACATTTATTAAGTACTTAGTACTAAAGGAGTTATATTAAGTATTGATACAAATTAGAAAACAGAGCCTTCAGTGGTAAGGAGCTTACATATTTCTTGGGGAAACAACATATAGGAAGATAATAAAATAAAAATATATACAGAGTTATCTTGTTGGCATTGGGGTGCCTGTGGAGGGGGACATTACTGGGAGTGGGACTTCCCCATCTAAGATTTTTGACATCTTTTTCTTTATTTCTTTTGTTCTGCTCCTGACTTTTTCCCACTTGCATTCCACCAAGACAGAGTTAAAACCCTCTTGCTATAAAAGCAGAGAATAGCTCAGGTCCTTAGAAGAATTTGCCTGGACCCATGTGTTGTTTAGACCATGCTAATAACCCTGTTCCTCCATCTAGGAAGTACTTCCTTCCCACTGATGACAACTGTGAGACTTCATTCACCCCACTCCTCCTTCTTGCCTAGATGGTCTCATCTCATCTTACCCTTTAGACTTAAAAAAAAAATAACTTATGCTTTGAAGATAGGGGTAAGAGGATCTTCCAGTAAAAATTGAACTAAAACAATTTGACATGGTCTGGCTGCATTTTTGACATTTTTTCTGGCCGGTAAGACCACACTTCATATTGCATTGTCCCAGCTTTAGTACATAAAATGTCTGGGAAGGAAATTTGGATGCTATTCTGTATGAGATTTCACATACAAAAATAAGATTCCCTTATCTCATAGATTTACCATTTTAATGAGCTCCGTTTTTGTGTCTTTGTGCTCACTCTGCACCATGCATGGTCTGTCTCAACTGGAGGCAGAGCTAAAGAGAACTGAATACAGTATTAGAATTCAAGGGACCTCAAAGCTCCATTGTGACTAATAACCCTTTGAGATGAATGGAGATGAAGGAGCAAGACTGGCTCACCCAGAGAAGGCTGGATGGCATTTGCAACCAAGAATGGTCACAGGCTTGATTTTTTTTTTCTGAACTAAAGCTTGGAGACCCCATGGAAAGCAGGAAAAATAGCAGGCATAAATCTACACTATGCAGAAGTTGTGGAATGCACAAAAGCGCGAGTGTAGGAAAATGATCCAAGAAGCCGGCTGTCTCTAGGGTTCAAGTCCTAAGCAGGGAGGCTGTGTCTATATGTCAGTGAAGTGTATCAGAAAGGTTTGTGCATATAGACACAGCCTGAATTTCCATTTTTAACACTATCCTGGTCTTTCCTTTGATGTAGGAGTTTTGTTCTAATGCAAGGCCTTTGCTGCCTACCTAATACATTATATTCACCATGGCAGCTCTAGACAGGGTTGGGAAACAAATCACTCGGTAACAAATGTAAACATTTAAGTAAATCCTTCCTTCCTTCCTTCCTTCCTTCCTGTTTCAGCAAGGAATCAATAGATTGAATGATGGCATACCCTGGCATTTATGACTCTTTATAATCTATCTTGATCTACTGAACCATTCTAGAAAGAAATAGCAGGGTGGTGCTGGAGAAAGAGAACTGGATTTACAATCAGAGGACTCAAGTTCAAATCCTGACTCTGCCACTCATTACTTGTGTGACCTTGGACAAGTCTCTAGTACTTAGCTGTTGTTGTTTTTTTTTTCCCCATCTGTAAAGTGAGCTGATTTGACTAGATGAGTTCTGAAGTCCTTTCCACATATAAAATCCATGGTCCTATGATTTCAAAAGTTCAAATCCTCCTTCTATCAATACAAACTGCAACCTACCCAAAGTCTTGAGAGGCAATGTGCCTTATTGAATAGACCACTGTCCTAAGAGTCAGAAAGACCTGAGTTCTAATTCAGGTATTTATTTCCATGTGACTCTTGGCAAGTCACTTAATCTCTCTGTGCCTCACTTGTAAAATGAAGGAGTTCAACTCAAAGGCCTTTAGTTTCTTTTCAGCTCTAAATCTATGGTCCTTTGATCTTATTCAGCCCCATCCACCACAGTTTCCTAAATGGTATCCTCTGTATCTTCACTGTCCCCCATACATGACAACATGTTCATGCCTTCATTCTTTGCCAGTGCTGTCACCGTTATCAGGTTTGCCCACAATCTACCCAAACCCAGGCCAGCCTTCTCACATAACAAGGACAATCACCAGCCCCACCCTGCCAGAAAATATTAACCCATAACTCATTCTCCATACTTTTCCTGAGCACCGATAGCCATTGCTGCCTCTGCCACACATTTAGCCTTTGATAAGATATAACTTAACGTTGTATAGTGTATGTACCATCTCATTTTGTCTTGAATTTTTTTATGGCTTCCAGGCTTATCTTCAACAACAGATTGTTAAGTCCTTGGGTCTAAAAACCATGCCTCATCTTCTTTTCTCACATCCTCCATACTCAGTATTCAATATCACAGAATTGCAGAATCTCAGAGTAGGAAAGGACCTCTAAAAGATCATCTACCAGAGCTATATGGGGACAAGAATTCCCTCTCCAAAAATGAACTAGAGTCCCTAAAATGGGAAGGCATGTATGGGTTGTGACCTCTGTCTATGAAGGGAAAATCCACAATTGGGAGGTCAAAATATTTTGGGAGCTGTTGTTAATGTCATGGTGTTGACATCCCAGATTCAGGACTTGAGTGTTCATTACAGATAAATAATTTAACTTTGATCTTAGACTTGTGGGGATGAGTCAAAAGTCTCAGTGGACCCCAACTCAAGCATGTAAACTGAGGTGAAACATCTTAAAACCCTACAACTTCTCTCAGCTACCTGTAGACCATCCATCTTATTGTACCTATGGCATCTCAATTAGGGTAACAGGGAGCTTTGTGATGAATTTGAGTTATGAAAATTGTCAACTTCACAACATAGCTGTTATTTTTCTTTTTCTTACTATCATTTATTCACTGAACAAAAGTTTATTGTGTATTTTCCATGACTAACAACTGTGGTTGATGTTATCAGGGCAATAGAGGTGTAAAGTTAAAAGAAAATTATCCCCTCTCTATCATCCAGCTTTTACTTGAAGACAGCTAGTGAGAGGGAACCTATCTCCTCCTAACATAGCCTGTTCTACTTTTAATTAGCTCTAAATTTCCTTATATCAAGACTAAATTTACCTCTTTACAATTTCCACCCTTTGCTTCTTATTCTGCTCTTTGAGGCCAAGCCTAATTTCTCTTCAATCAGCCCTTCAGATACTTTAAGGCAGGTATCCTGTCCACTCCATGTTTTCTCTCATCTAAGCTAAATATCCCTAGTTCCTTTAAGTTCTCCTTTGCCGTTCAAATCACCCTCCTCTGGACATTCTTTAGCTTAACAGTGTCTTTCCTAATATGTGATGCTCAGAAACAAACACAATACTCCAGTGAAGAACACAGTGGGTCCCTCGCTTTCCCATTCCTGGAGACTGCTTCTTTTGACGAAGTCTAAAATTGGGTTTTTTTTTTTTTGGCTGCCCTATGATTCCATTGGATACATTCCAATAAAACCCTCAGTTTTTCTGAGAAAAACAACAACAATAACTACTATCTAGTCATGGTTTCCCCATATTTTACTCTTGAAATTGATTTTTTGAGCCCACATGGAAGATGATACATTTACTCCCAATAAATGCCATCTTATTCTAATCATTCCAATTCTATCTAACAAGATGCTTTTGAATCCCATCTGTCTCCCAGTGTGTTAACTATCCCTTCCAATTTGTGTCACATAAAAATGTACCTACTTATTGAATTACTTACACAGAACATTTAAACAATGAATGTTTGTGGACATGCCATATTAAATATGGAAATCCCCAAGAACATCTTTAAGAAGCATATCATCTAGAATTACAATATTTAACGTGGTTCATTTCATGGTAGCTTTCACCCAATAGAATGTAAACCTTTGGAGGACAGGGATTTATTCATTTTTTCCCCTGTGTATCCCTAATTTCTAGTACAATGTCTTGGATATTGATTAGATACTTGCAGCGTTGATTGTAGATTCATTTAAAGCAATATATTGCTTTCTGTTTTCTGTCTGCTACTTTACTCCCTGCAAACATGTCTCCTTCACCCTCAAAAAAACCCTCACTTGAGCCATCCATCTCCATTAGCTATCATCCTATATCTCTCTTCCTTTTTGTGGCTAAACTTCTTGAGAAGGTCATCTACAGTGGATGCCACCACTTCCTTTCTTCTCAGTCTGTCCTTAACTCTTTGCAATTCAACTTCTGACCTGATCTTTCAACAGAAACTGTTCTCTCCAAAGTTACTAATGTTTTCTCAGTTGTGAAATATCTCAATCCTGATCCTTCTTCTCAAACTGGGTGACTTACAAACATCTTAAACTCAATATTTATAAAAATGAACTCATTCTAGTCTCCCTCCAAACTTATTCCTCTTCAAAACTTGTTCTGTTAAGGACACCATCATCCTCTCAGTCACCCACATGTCATCCTTGACTTTCTCAATCTCTCTCAACTCTCATGTCCAATCGGTGGTCTAGTCTTTTCCATCTTCATAGCATCTCTCCTAAGTTCCCCATAATTTCTTTCTTCTGGAGCTACTACCACTCTGATGCAGACCTTGATTTCCTCACCCCTGGACTATTTGTTGGTCTCCCTGCCTCGTCTCTCTACCCATTCATGTTTATCTTCCACTCAGCTATCAAACTGATTTTCCTAAGGCTGTTGTTTGTCCTTCATTCTCAAAGAGGACCATGACATCAAGAAGGTGATGCCATCACTTGCATGTAAATTGGATTTAAGTGAGGAAGCGCTGTGAAAAATCAGCAACCTCACTTTCTCCTCCAGAACCATCTGGGTTCCATGACAGGATATAAATCAGGACAACTAGACATGGCCCTGGATGCAATGGGAGACCTTGAGTTTGACTGTGGCAATGCCTATTCAGTGATTAAAACTAGGTAAGAAATAAGGCAAAGAATGACCTCTTTTACCTAGTCAAAAAAAAAATCAATCTGGGAGGGGAAAACCCTTAGGGTTTCTGGCCAAAACAGAAAGAGTTGACATTTACATTCACTCTGAGACATCAGGGGACAAACAATGATTGTGCGGGTTTTGGACTGGGACCAGTTGTAGGGCAATCAATGAGAGCCAGAGTGATTTGGGTTTAAGGCATATATTAGATGTATATATAAGGAGTCAAGTACAACCCAAAATGGGTGATATCACTATATAGTTTTAACAGTTATTTAGAATATTTTTACATCATCCATCCACACTCAATTTTCCACAATTTTACTGTGGAAAAAGAGAAATGTTTATCTATTTTTATATGTGGAGAAAGTAACACAAAATAAAAGCCTTTTTCTAACAATAGAGAAATAAAATTAAGCTTAAAATACATAAAAGGTAGGTGGCAATCTGATAACAAAATAGGATTTGATTGTTCAGTGGAGCTTTTTTGTAAGACTGTAAACTTTTAGGAATTTAAACTTAAAAGATCACAGGATCAAGAACTGAAAGGGACCTTATTGATAATATTCTCTCTGCATTTAGTTCTGCTGTTGATTTTGTACAAGTTACTGAACCACTCTCAGCCTGATCTTCCTAAAGTGAAGATATGAACATATTACTCCCTTATTTATAAAACTCTAGTGACTCCCTCTTTCCTGTAGGATCAAATACATAATCCTTTATTTGGCTTTCAAAGTCATTCACAGTCTGACCCCTTCTTACCTTTCCAGTTTTCTTGTGTTTTATTCCCCTCTACCTACCATGTGGTCCAGTAGCATAATCCTTCTTCATGCTCCTCACACACAATGTTCCATCTGCTGACTCTGAGTGTTTTCATTGGCTCTCCCCCATGCCTTTTCTCCCTCTTCATCTCTACTTCCTAGCTCCCCTAGACCTCTTCAAGTCTCAATTAAAGGTCTACTTTTGCACAAAATCTTTCCCAGATCTCCTTAATCTTACTTCCTTTCTCCTGAGACTACACCAATTTATCCTGTATGTATCTATTTCTATATATATATCCATCCATCTATCCATCTATCCATCTTTCTATTCATCTGTCTATCCATCCATCCAACCATCTATCCATCTGTCTATTCATCTGTCTGTCTATCCATCCATCCATCCAACCATCTATCCATCCATCTATTCATCTATCTATCTACATATCTTATTATCTAGCTATCTCTCCATCTAGCTATCCTTCTGTCTACTTTTTTTTACAAAGTTTATTGCATGTTGTCTCCCCCTTGGATTGTGAACATCTAAGGGACCAGGGACTATTTTTTTTGGCCTTTCTTGTATCTCCAGTACTTAGCACATAGTTGTATGTAGTAAGTGCTTAATAAATACTACTTGACTGATTTTTATGCCACCAAACAAGTCCCTGGAAAGTCCTCCACAGAAGTAGGGGTGATAAATCAGTGCAGTGGAATCTATATATAGAGTCTAAAGTAACTGATGTTGATGGCCTCATTTTAACCTTCTCCAGAGCACGTCTGCCATTCGCATGTGATCTAATGAGATCAGAAGGGAGAACCAGGATGGGGAGAGTTGGCAAGGCCACTGTAGGGAAATCTTTGCACTATCTGCTCCTGGGACGCTGGGCTGGAGCTGACCACAAGTATGTCACTGAAGCATTTTTGAAAATGAGCTTCATATTAAATTAAGTCGAGACTGATTTTGTCACATCTCTTAAGCTGCGTGAGGCCTTGGAGAACTCCCACCTCTCAGCTGATGAGGTATACTCAGGGTCTTTCTATCCAATCCTTTTGCTCATTTGGATTTTGTTAAAGATAATAGGTTACTGGATCAGCCAAGGGAACATCAGGCCCAAAAGCCGGGAGGTCAGCTCTGCAGGTAACTAACTCCAAACTTAAGGAACAAGTGCTGTACTAATCCTTGGGCAGAATGCCTAACCAGCTGCTAGATTCATCTAAGGCTGTTGCTCCCTTAGTGGATTTGACTCTCTTGAGCTTTAGACATGGGAAATGCCAAAGGCTTGGCTTCTCTGAAGCTGACATCCGTAGAGCTGATTTCTTCCATTTCTCCCTTTTTTTTTGTATAGTGACAACGTTCTGAAGGTCAGCTACTTTTATGTGTCCCTGTGCATTACTCTCAAGATTTCCACTTTCTCAGTAATGTAGCCATGCCCTTTGTATCTGAATATCCCAGCTATTTAATTGACTTGATTTTCTGTCCCACCAGCTCATGTTCTAGGGTGTTAGTTTCCCCGGAATGATACTAAGCAGTTTTAGGAAATGCTTATACAAAACTGTAGCAATTTTACCCAATTTGTTCCTGACAAAGAACTCTCTTCAAAATTGAGTTGGCTTCCTTTCTTTTGTTCGAAACACTGGTAAACACAATTAGCCTCATTAACCCTGGTTTCTATTTCATAACTGAGAATTAGCCTACAATCGCTGGTTTGCTGGAAAGCACAGTTGTAATTAGTCTTTAACAGACTGATATGAAAAATCTGTCTCTTCTTTAATTTCTCTGACATCTCAGTGCATACTAAAACATGTCTGAACTCTCTGGAGCTGGCACCAGAGAAGGAAATAAAAATAAAGTGGGACTGAAGATATAAATTAAGGATCTCATGCTGAGACATGAAAAGCAGATATCCTTGTGCACAGAAATCTGAGACTAGTGGGACATCAGCTGAGGAGGTAGATAGAAACTCCAGAGCCTTATTTTAGCATTGCCCCTGGCATACACTAAGACCCTGCTTTGTGGTCCCGGTGTTTCACTAACCAAACCAACCAGCTGTTTGCAAAAAGCTTCAGCAACATGGCCTTTTTCTACATTGGCATAGGTGGGGGAAAAATACTGATGTCATTCCTTGAAATAACCTGAAATCCACGTCTACAAAGGGATTCATTATTAGCAACCATTTTAAGGAACAAAATAAAATGCACGAAATCTTGGCACAGTCATTTTTTTGAGGTTTTATTGTTAAATAACTTGTCCCCCTAGATTTCAGTTGATTTTCGTTAGGTAGCTATAATAAATAATAACAATTAGCATTTATAAAGCTAGCTAGGCGGCACAATGGATAGACTTCAGGGTCTGGAATAAGGAAGATTTGAGTTCAAATCCAGCCTTAGACAATTACTATCTGTGTGACCCTGAGAAAATTACTTAACCTTGTTGGCCTCAGTTTTCTCATCTGTTAAATGAGCTAGAGAAGGAAAGGGCAAACTACTGCACTATTTTTGCCAAGAAAACTCTACAAAAGTGTCAAGAAGAGTTGGATACTCCTTAAAAATGACTAAACAACTTTAACATTTACAAAGAACTTAACAAATGTTTCATTTTATCTTCACAATGATTCTAGGAGGTGGGTACTAAAGAGCAAGAAAGATGGGATAAGGCACAAGTCCAGGATATGGGAACTCTGCATGACCATCATCCCTTTGGTCAGACAAAAGGAGAATGAAGAAATTTCTTTTCCTTCACTGATAATCTTGGGGTAAAGGTGTATCATTTTCTTAGAAACAGAGGATTCATGTAGGGGCAAGTGTACTGCATGTAGAATCCAAGGACCCAGAGCCTTGTGACTTTGCATTATTAGCCTTGTGACTTTGAACTTGACTTTCTGAGCCTCAGGTTCCTTAGATGTAAAATGGGAGTAAAAATATTTGTATTACCTGTCTTACAGGAGGACCTTGTAGATCAAACAAGATAATTGGGGGAGGGAGAAATGCCTAGTGTCCCTAAAGCACTGTGTAAATGTAATCTGTCATGATTACATTGAGGGAAGATGAACTGAATTAGCTTAGTCCACATCTCAGCACCTGAAATAAATAGCTGTTGGTAAAACAGAGCCAATCCAAACTAGATGGTACCAGTTAACATTTCAAACAAAATGACCCTGCAGGAATCTCTGTCATTCTTTAAAGTTATTTCCATCAAACCCTAATGGTGCAGTTCTTTTCATAGATAGATAGATAAAGATATAGATATGTAAAATGGATAATCTCACCTTCCTCACTTGCTGACAAGGTTCCTTGCAGAGTTTGTTTTTAGGATCAAGTGGGATACGACACAAAATGTTTGCCGACTTTATGATATGATATAAATTGTGGGCTATTGTTACCGCATTTGTACATTTGTTATTTGCTATTGCTATTGTACATTTAAAATAAGCAAGGCATAATAATAACTTGGTGAGGCAGCCAGGCCTCTCCATGATGGAAAGAGTACTGATCTTGGAGTCAGGAAGTTCTGAGTTTAAGCCCCATCCTGGAATTATTGTGGCTGAGCAGCCTTAGACCCGTCACTCCAGTCACTCCAACTCCCTGTGTCTCTCGGCCGCTGACAAAAAATTGAAGAGCAGATGCTTTGATAGAGGCAATTTTCTGACTGGGATTTCCCCCACACCAAAGAATTCACTGAACTGGCAAATTATAATAATAATTTAATAAGAAAATATTAGAAATTGAGCACTACTGCAGTTTGCAAAAAGTTACTGCCTACTGAGTATCTAGGGGAAAAAAAAAAAAACATGATCAAATGTCTTGCTGTCTTTCATAAATTAAGAGATTAGAAATGCCTGGATTGCAAACGCATAAAGATGGGGATTAGGCCTGTGATTTCATTGCTACAGGAAACTCCCAGATAAGAAAACTCCCTTCACCAGTACAGGATAGCACCTTCTCTGCAATTTAGATTCTTAGAGAATCATTTAGAGCAATAAGAAGCTAAATAATTTGCTCAGGGTCACAGAGAAAGTATGTGTCAGAAGAGAGACTTGAACCTAGGTCTTAGAGGTTTCAAGTCTGTTTCCTCTAGCCATCATACCATACTGTCTTCTGAGTATAAACTATGACTATAAACCTCAAAATATCCTTGAGAGTTCAACAAATAAATCATACTGGAGCCAAAATAATCCAGACAAAATTATTGCCCGGATATAACATTGACCCATAAAAAATGCAAGAACAAAAAAGTTAATAGATGTCACCATATGGAATACTCATAAACTCCAAATGTGTAATGAAGAACTCTCAAAATACAGAGACCTAAAAGAAGAAATCAAAACCAGGTGGGGACAGGATAAAGTACATATGATTTCTGTTGATCTATTCTGAAACTAGCCTGAAGATGCTTTCCTTGCGTCAATAGAAGATGTGCTTACAGCCCATTATTTTTATTCAAATACAAAAAAAACAATCATTTTATTCATCTGTACAACAGTACTTTAAACGTTAACTGTAATAGGGCATTAGAAGGATAGCAACTTGTTCCCAGATTGTTTTTATCTGAACTCCATCTAAGTTGAGAGGATTTAATAATCATAATCATAATCATAATAGTAACAATAATACTGAGATTTCTATTGAGCTTTAAGCTTCACAAATCACTTGTTAAAAAGAAAACTCATTTGGTCCTCACTATGACCTTCTGAGCTAGGTATTATAATGTTTACTTTGCAAAGAAGGAAACTGAGACTCAAAGATTTCTACCCCTCACCCACCATATTTAAAGTGCCAAAGGCGGGGTTTGAATCTAGATCTTTCCTAACTCAATATGCAAAAGTATTTCCATTCTCTCATCAGAAAAGGAAGTAGATTCTATGTTCTCTCCTTCAGCTACTCCATAGTCTGGAGTTTAAGAGACCTTTATGACCTTGGGCAGATAATTTGACTTCCCTGGGTCTCAGTTTCCTCATCTGTAAAAGGAGTGGTTTGAAATAAATGCTAAAGTCTCTCCTAGCTCCAAAACTGTGTCATGATCAATGCAATGACCAGTTGTGATTCCAATGAACCAATGATGAAGCAAAGTCCCCACTTCCTGAAAAAGAAGTGATGGTCTTGGAGAGCTGAATGAGACACATTTTTGAATATGGCTAGTGTAGGGATTTGTTTTGATTAACTATGCATATTTGTTACAAGGGCTTTGTTTGTTTGTTTGTTTTACCAATGAGGTGGAGTAGGTGTGAAGGAAAGAAAAGAGATTTTCATTAATTGAAAAAATAAGATGTAATTTAAAATAAATACATAAATAAAACTATATGATGCTATCTGACTCTATATCCAGTAAACACAATTTTCTCTACCTATCTCAAATGACTTCTCAATTTCCTGCCTGCACCATAATTTCTTTTCTTCCTTCCTTTTTGCCCTCTTGTCCTTCCCTTAAATGTTCTTTTAATTTCTCAGTTGTTTCTATATAAACCTAAAAGGCTGCCCCCAACCAATCCTCCCTGTCCCCCAGGGTACATGAATGTGTTCAAGAGTTCATGTCTCTCCCTCAGTAAGGGCGTCAGACTGGAAGGCTGTGAAATGAGGCTGAGCTGTTCTGTCCCGTTGCCCACACTGCAAATGAGAAATCTTATAATTCAAAGGGGAAGTTCTCTTGTGTTACTGTTCTGCTCTTATCATGCCCAGCACCAATGAAATAAAATAGCAACTCAGTGAGGAAATAATCCAGGGCAATAAAGTATTTTTATTAGGCACCGAAGGCATTTGATACAAATAAAGTAATGATAGCGGAAATTAATATTATTTCCTCTTTGCTCTTTGCAGAGACACTCATCTGAATAGCAAAGTCTTTGACCCACCTTCTTTATTCTCTTGTTTGTTGTCAGGGCAGAATGATAGCTTTAGGAATGTTCAATTTGAGCCTCAGATTACTGCCAGCCTCCTGATATTTGCAGCTGGTTTTAACCTTTTCTTTGACAGCTACCAAAGGAAAGTTGCTTTTGAGAACCATTCCACTCACTAAGAAACTTCACACAGGAGCACTGTTTGTCTGAACAAAAAGCTGCCTTTTTCTATCTCTTACTCACCCCCTCCCAGTGGCCCCCAACCCACCCCTTTCCTCTGGTTTCTGGTCCTTTGGTTTTTAGCAAGAATCACTTCTCTGGCAGTAGGAGGATGAAGTGTAGGGGTGGTGGTTTCTGACATCTGTGAATTCAGAGATAGAGGCCTCTCCCTTTTTCTGCCATTCTGCTTCTTCAAGTTGCATTTGGGTAATTAAGCACAAAAAATTCACTTTGTGCTTGGACAGTGCCAAGGAAAATTGGGTGACGATAAGGCAAAAAATGAAACCAAAGTAATCAGAAGGTAGGAAGTAAAAACACTGAAGGTTTTCTTGTTTTGTTTTTGCTTTTGTTTGTTTTTACCAACTGGACTAGAGCTATAAAAAAAAAAAGGTTTCTCTTAACTTTAATCTCACTTAGAAAGAGAACTGATCTCTTGGTTTCTGAATTTTGATGAAATTGCAAACTTGTCTCACTTGAAACATCTGTGCTCATCTGCGCTTCCAATTCTGTGTTCTACTACCGAGTCATCATAGTTTCACTGTCAGTGATTACTCTATGACCATGTCCAGAGGCATGAGCTTGAAGCAGATGTGGAGGGGAAAATAGGGTTGTTTCTATTTGAGCAGCCAGTTAATACTGTCTGGGGAGGGCTAGGATCAGTATTTCCCTGGCCCCACTACTGGGGGGGGGGGGCACTGACTCAGAATGACCAAATCTTTTGATTGCTTTCAATTAGACTCTTTGTTTATGGACCTGGTCTCTCTCTGAAACAATCCTTTCAAGTTATTCTCATTGCAATTAAAATTTTAGAAGGACCAGACGCTGGACTGGAGGGGCAGAATGATGGAATGAAAAAATAAAAAGCCCGCCTCAGAGTTAAGAAGACCCAGTTCAAGTCTCACTTCTGAGACATATTGACTGTGTGAGCCTCGGGAATTCACTTAACCTCTCAGTGCCCCTAAGCAACTGTGATAATAGAGAATGGGGAAAATGTGTAGATCTGCAATGGTAAAGGAAGTTGCCTTAAGTTCCCAACACCAGTGAAATTATACATCTGAGCCAAAAAAAAAGATACCATACTTAGAGAAAGACTTCTTCATTTTAGCCAAATCAGGCTATTCTCTGTACTTTTCTACCTCCTTCCCATTGCTCATGCATATCCTCCTTCTGGAATGCCAGCCCTCCCCAGTCTCTCCCTGTTCAAACACCACCCATTCCTCAAAACTCACTTCCATATCTGCTTCCTCCATGGATCTTTTCCAATAAATCCTGGTGAGAGCATTCTCTCTGTCCTCTGAGAGGCAGCATGGTGCATTTGATAGAGCTCTGAATTTGGAGCTAGGAGACCTGGATTGTAGTATTGCCTCTGACACTGATTAGTTGTGTGACCTTGGGTAAGTAACTTCATCTCCCTAAGACTCAATTTCTCCTTCTTTAAAGTGCATATTACATTACCTATAGTATTTGCCTTACTGAGCTGTTAGGAGGTTCCAATGAGTTAATGAGTAAAAGGGCCTCAGAGACATCTGTTATTGTTCTGGCATCTCTTGCACTTTATTTTGTAATACAGAACAGTAACTCTAAAATCTTATCTCACCTAGTAAACCAGGCTGACTTAGACTCCATGAAGCTCTCTTTGATCTAAGAAGTCGGAAGTGATCTCTCTCTTTTTAATTCCTACAGCTCTATTGTCTGAATTACTCACATGAATGCTTTTATGTGTTTTTTTAGGTCCATGTCTTAACTTCCCAACTAGACAGTTTACAGAAGGCTTGTCTCCCTCATCTGTATCTTCCACTATACCTAACACATATGAGTGCTTGACGAGTATT
Organism: Petaurus breviceps papuanus; assembly: GCF_028583685.1. Lineage (NCBI taxonomy): Eukaryota > Metazoa > Chordata > Mammalia > Diprotodontia > Petauridae > Petaurus > Petaurus breviceps. Next base: position 15,273,607 of record NW_027186296.1, on the reverse strand, counting down.
TGTTGTCTGATAAATTAGTAAATGAATACTGGCTGACACAGGGTGGGAAAACAGACCCACAGAAATACAGAATTATAGAAAAGCAAAAGGGGGCGGCTAGGTGGTGCAGTGAATAGAGCACCGGCCCTGGAGTCAGGAGGACCTGAGTTCAAATCCAGCCTCAGACACTTAACACAAAAACTACAAGTTTTTGGGCAAGTCACTTAACCCCAATTGCCCTCCAAGAGCGAAAAAAAAAAAAAGCAAAAGATTCTGTGTTCTATCACTTGGCCTTGAGGATCACTTCTCTAGATATAAGGTAATAATCCTGTTTACTCCTCCCATGCATAGAATAATGAAAAATTATAATAAAAATAATTATTTCTCTGACATGTATTGGGATCTATCACATCCAGATTTTCTTTTTCTGTCCTTGACTTTGCTTTGTCTGGTCCTGCCATGCTTTGCCCTTTGACCACTGGCCACAAAACAAGTAAAAACTCTTTCAGCTGAGTTTATACTTTCTTACTATGTAGGAATCTTGGTTTCTCTCTCATCCTGCTACCTTTCCTTGCTATGGTTTAGCAAATAGGGAAAAAGGACCACATGGTAACTTCGAGGAATCACCATGTCTCTCAAAGTCCCTACCTTATACCCATGACCAGTGGTACTACACCGAGAATTGTGCTAAGTACTGAGGAGACAAATTCAAAACACAGAAGGTTCTTTCCCCAAAGGAGCTTATTTTATAATGGGGAGAGAAAATAATGTATTTGGGGGAGAAAAGAGCTAGGAATGCAGTGGATAGACCCTGAGTTGGGAAAACCTGAGTTCAAATTCAGCCTAAGATACTTCCTAGCACTGTGACCCTAAGCAAGTCACTTAACCTCTGTCTTCCTCAGCTTTCTAAACTGTATAATGAGGATAATAATAGCATTTATGTCATAGTTTTGTTGCAAGGATCAAATGAGATAAAATTTGTAAAGTGCTTGTCACATAATAGGCATTTAATAAATGCTTATTCCCTTGCCTCATAAATTTCACCTGACCTTCTTTCAATTTCTTTGGTCTGAGAAATCACAAAGATGGTTAATGGAACAAGTAGGCAGCCCATTGATACATCCTTGGGGATAAGTATAGTGTCAGGGAAGAAAATGATTGGGGTAAGTATCAATAGAGAGGGTGACATGAGAATGAGGAATGTAGAGAAGGCCCAGTTTAGTAGGAAATTGACTATTTTAGATAAAACTATAAGTTAGGTTCGAAGGGTCATGAATGCCAGGATGAGGTTATACTTTAGTACAGTGTTCTCCAAAAAGGGGATAGTCATTGGAAATATCCTAAGATTAATTGAAATCATGGGGCTTATGTCCAACATAACCACATCTACCTTTATCCTACAAAAATCCTCCACTCCACCCCTATGCAAGTTTCAACCATCTCTCCTGTGGAACTGGGATGTAGCTCAAGGCCCCCAGGCACCTACAGTAGAAGCAGTGCAGGTGCCACTGGGACAAAACATATGAATAGCTTCCTAATTTTTTTCACATAATTCTAGATTCTTCATAAGGTTTTTAATTTTTAAAGTGTTTTAAACCAAATACTTAAAATATTTTCTTTATATGCTCTATAACATTTCATAATAATACCTTACATTTTTATACCATTTCAAGGCCTGTAAACCTTTTTTTCCCCCTCACAACAAACCTGTGAGGTAAATTGTACAAGTTTTATTAATTATCCCCATCTTACAGTTCTAGAGACAGATGCTCAGAGAAACTGACCTACAGAAGGTCACGCAGCTAATACCAGAGTTAAGCTTTGGACTGACTCTCTTGACTGCAAGCCATTGACTGCAACATTCCACTATATCAGGCTTTCTTGTCCATCTCACATTCTCCATAAATATTCACCAGCTTCAAATGGTGATTCTAATTCTTCATTTGCCATCATCATTTGGCAGAAGTGGGCTGTTTTTGCCCCCCTTTCTTCCTGACATAGAGCAGTTTCTTATTTCTCATCAGTAAGATGAAGAACCTAATGTTTTCCTACTATTATTGTTAGATAAAACTTCCCATTTGGGAAATCTCTTTCCTTCCTCCATCCATGTTCACTCTTTCTGTTATCAAAGTAGTATTCCTACTATTGGGTGCCTGCCTATAAAGTGAGCGCAGTCCTGAAGTGATTCCTTTCTTGTCATTAGGCATCCCCTTAGTCTCTAATGAATTTTTAAACAGTGAATCTTTATGTTTTTCCTCCTCACTTCCAGAATACTAGGTTGTGGACTTGCTGGCCCTGATGCTCCATCAATCTTCAGGAGCTATATAATCTCTTTATCACCAGCTAGGGTATGATCCTGTTCCATCTGTATTTTTTCCCCTTCTGAAAATTGTGTTTCTGTCTCTGATCCTCTAGCCTTTCCCATGAACGCTCAGGCACAGAATTCATTTCAATTTTCTGCAATCTCACTTTCTTCTACGAATAAATAACCCAGCTATCTTTGAGATGCCCTACTGACCTTTTGTTTCTAATATACTTGAAAAATTCTTTTTTTTTTTCCTTTGCTTCCTGTGTGATCTTTCTTTCATCCTTTAGTTTGGCTTCCTTTGCTCAAATTTTGCACTTTTAGCTTTCTTCCTTACATCATTTCCCTAAGTTCCTCTTCTCTCCTTTATATGTTTTTGCTTATCTTTGCTTATCCTTCCCTGCACCTTCTTAATACCTTTTTCACTCTCCTTCCCACAATCATCCACTGCCATCTGGCCTGTTTTAGTTCTTAGGGTATTTTGTAACTGGTTATTTACGTGCAGCATGTGTGGATCTGTATAAGGCCTGCTTACCTTTGTTTTGTGTCTTTTGTTTCCCCATTGCCTAGACTCAGTAGGGCATATCCATCACTTATCCTATTTTTCCAAAATGTTTTGTTTTTCTGAAATTGGAAGACCTTTCTTTCTCTTTATCATTTTTCTTTCTCTTCCTTTTTTCTTTCCCTCCTTTCCTCCCTCTCTCCCTTGTTTTTCCTTCCTTTCTCTTTAATTTTTCTTTCTCTCTTCCTTCTTCCCTTCCCTTCTTTCCTTCCTTTCCTTCATTCTTTTCATCCTTCTCTTTTCTTCTTCCCTCCTCTTCTTCCTTCCTCTCTTCCCTCCTTCCTTCCTTCCTTTTTTCCCTCCTTCCTCCCTTCCTCCCCTATCTTCATTTCCACCCCCACCAATCTAGGCCAGTTCACTTCTCCTTAGGAAGCCTGATAAGTCTCTGCTCCCAGAGACTCATTATACCAGTATCAGACTACACGAGAAGAGAGCTGAAAGACATTTCAGATACAACAACCCATGATCTGGCCTCCTAATTATACATTACTGCCCACCATGCACTCTATGCTCTGGCCAAACTGGTCTTCTTGGTGTCCCTCATAGATTATGCTTCATTTTCCTTTGCTCCCTATGCCCAGTAGGCCTCCCCCTTTTTATCACCTCCACCTCTTGGAATTTCTGGGCTACTCCAAGACTCAACTCAAGTGTCACCTTCTGCATGGGGCCTTTCTTGTCCTGCATTCCAGCCAGTTCCTCCCACTGGTCCCTCTACTCCAGGAGGTAACCTTGTATCTATTTTCTTTATATTTTGTCTAAATCTCTCTCTCTCCTTCCCTCCCCACCTCTCTGTGTTACCCCCCCCATCATCCTCCCTCTTCTCTCCTTCCCTCCCCTGTCTTCCTTTCTCTCTTTTTCTCTCTCTCTCTATACACACACACACACACACACACACACACATGTTGTGGATATTGTCTCCAATTAGATTTAAGTTGCTTGAAGGCAAGAACTATTTCACTTTTTTCTCCTGTTTGTACCTTCAGCAGGACCTAGCATAAGTACTTGGCACAAAGTAGGCCCTTGCCTGCTTGTTGATTGATTAATTAGCAGTAATTATCTGCCAAGATGAAATTACTCAAGTCTAGGAGGTGACCTAGAATTACATGTGTCATTTCTACCTTTGCATCAGTTCCTTTGCACATAGAAAATCGGATTATTTTACATAAAGAGCTACTTCTGCCAGTTGAAGGTGAGTACTCCAGGTACCCTCGGGAGCATTCAAATGCAGGGTTCCATAAGTGAAGAAGGTAACAATGTTCAGGTGGTGACTCTAGGGAAAACACATGAATACAGCCCTTGCAGAACAAATTTCAGCAGGATACCAGCTGGTGACTGAGATTAGCCAAATTCTCTTCTGCCATGGAAGAATGATGAGCAGAGCAATTTAAGGGTGTGGAGGAGTTGGGAGTGGTCTTTGATCAGTCAAGCTGATGCTTGATTTGGGTTGTCCTGGATTCAATAACTTGAGTGCTAGCTCCTTAGGGCTTCCTGGTAGGTCTGCTGATTTCAAGAGAATTCCCAGTAGATTTATCTTCTGTCTGTAGTATTCCATGGAGGAAGAGGCCTCCAGAGTGCAACTAGTCCTGTCTGTCTGGGTTTGGCAGAGCAAGTAATGTGGATGCCAGGTTAGTGTTGTCAGTCAAGGAAAGAGCTCGTGATGGGACAAATACCCTCAGACTCTGCTGCTTTCTGTGTGTCTGAAGCATCTGACTAAGGGTCTCCCTTTTCCCCTAGGATACTTCTTACTACAAAGATCTTTGTCTCTGACAATTTTGCCCCCCCCCCCAATTTATTCAATCCTTCTGGGAAATAAATGTCACTATTCTCCTTTCAAGTCCATAAGCTTATTAATTTTTTTATAATGAACTAAATAATTATCAACTTAAGCAATAAAACATACAAAGAACAAAAGGGAGGATTGACATGATATTGTGAACTGCTGTTGTGTATGTCTGTTTTAAGTGTATTAAATTTAATAAGTTGGTAATGACATTGTCTAGTTTGTTATTTTTTTATGTAACCTGTTGGCCTAGCACCCCAGGCTCTGTGCTTACAAGTACCCATGCTCAATCTTAGGGGAAGCTTTGGAAAATTATGTCTATTTGGCTCATTTTGCCTGTACCCAGAGTATTTCTAGGAAAATCTCTGAATATAGCTCATGCCTAGCACAAATGTAGATAAAAAGGTCCTTAGTTCCCATGAGTACTCAAGATACCAATGCATATATCAGGTATAGGATAGCCTTCATCCTACTCCACAAAAAATGTAAAAAACAGATAGAGGATTAACAATCTCCCATAAACAATAAATATAATTCACTTCCCTCTCTGATGAATTCCACCTTTCCCAAGAAATTTACATAGATGCCTAACTACCCTGAGGGCTTGGACTCTCCACAAAAGGGAAAAATACTTGGGGCTGTTATATAGGCACCCTGCAACATTCTAGTAAGTCTGGACCTTTCATCCTAGGAAGTCATAAAGACATTCAGTCTTATAAACTATCTTAAGGATTTGAACTCCCTTGGTTGGATAAAAGAACCTTGGGTATTCTAAAGACACAGATTCCTTCCTATCAGATCCAAAGTGTCCTTTATAGAGGGCTCAACATCCCAGCCATTTCTAACCATTATCATCTAATCTTACCACTCCACCCAAAAAATTCATCACCAGGAAACTCATCATCAGAGATATTGCCTCGGCTTTAGTACTCACACCTCATCACTACTCTACCTTCAGTTGCTTCTGCCCCTCTGATTGGAGGGCTGGAAGGTGGAGCAAAAAACTCCCATAGCCTCCAGTTATATAAAGTTCAATGTTGCAGACAGTTCTTCATTTGCCACCAGTAGCTCTGCTTGGTTTCAATCCCACCATCATCATGCTCCTGTGCCTGGTACCCTCTGTCTCCTTCCTTCAGTTCCCTTTAATGTGTACCCCTGGCACTAAACACAGTGCCTGGCACTTAGGCATTTAATAGATGTTTATCATACTGTAACCAAATAACTCATAGTAAAGCCAGAGGGCTAAGTCCAAATCTTTTTGCTTACTGATGTCATGATTTTAGCCCTTTCTTTCTCCTTTTGCTCCAAGAGTCTAGGACTTTTCCAGGAACATATCTTCTTTCCGTAAAAGTCTAGGTTCTAAAACTTTCACATTTAGGATTGCTAAAGAGGTAATTCCAAGCCTGATATTGCTCAGGAAATCCCTCTTCTCTTGCTAGAATACTGGATCCTGGGATTGCACTCCCCAGGGAATCCCTCCTTTTCCATTTAGAAAGCTGGTGTTCCAGAATTCCCAGGTCACGAAGGTCTGGCTTTTTCTTGGCTTCCATCTCTTTAGTTAAAAGGTCATATCCACTGGCTGACCAAGGCTAGGGCAGGAACCTGGGGTTCCATAACTCTCTTCTTAAGCTTCATGGGTTAGAACACATAAGACTCCCATATGTCTCAGTCTCATCAGCTGGTCATTCAAGAAAGAAAAAAAAAAGCAAAAAATGACTAAGTCTATAATGAAGATTCTCTTTTATAGGTCAGCAAAAGGGACAGCGATGATTCTGGCAACAATAACAATTTTAATCCAGTTTGCCCAGAACCAGGTACCCACACTACTTCCCAGCCATCTCCATACAATCCTGCTTTATGAACACTACCACTCCCTTCCAGATCCATTTTAAGTATTGTTTCTCCATTAGAATACAAATACAAGAATCAAGTCGGTCTCTACCCCTTTAGAGACTGACTTGATTCTTGTATTTGTATTTCTTTACCTTAGCACCATACTTGGTACATGGTAAATGCTTAACTTCTCTCTCTGTCTCTGTCTCTGTCTCTGTCTCTGTCTCTGTCTCTGTCTCTGTCTCTCTGTCTCTCTGTCTCTCTGTCTCTCTGTCTCTCTCTCTCTCTCTCTCTCTCTCTCTCTCTCTCTCTCTCTCTCTCTCTTTCTGTCTCTCTCTTTCTCTCTCCCTCTCTGTCTGTCTTCCTCTTCTCCCTCCCCTCTTATTCCCTCCCATCTCCTCCTCTTCTTTCTTCTTTCTCCCTCCCTCTTCCTCTCTGTGTCTCTCTGTGTCTGTGTCTGTCTCGGTGTTTCTCTTTCTCTCTTTCTTCAAACCTATCTACCTATTCATCTGGTTATAACAATTGAACCAATCCAGTCAACCCTAATAGGCTCTCTCCAGGAGACTGTCGCTAGTTGTGGCTCACACCCTCTATAGAAAAAAACGAAATCAAGATCCCAAACAAAGGCTCACCACCCCATAAACTCATTAAGTTAATCAAGGCTACCCTGATCAACCCCCTACCTCCTTTTGCTGACTTTCAATTTTCTGTGCTAACCAGAAAGGAACATTAGCATATACACCAAAAGGCACTTCAAAAAGCTGGGAGCTTCCCTCTCTGCTCCAACAATCTCTGAGTTCCAAATATTCATGAAGATGATGCAAATGCAATATTGCTGACTTACAAACAACCAAAAGCAACCTATTAATAGAACATCTTACATTTATAGAGCTCTTATATTTAACAAAACACTTTCACATACTTTTCCTCATTCAAGTCTGGCAAAAATATATTTCTATGAAGTAGAAATATTTACACAATCAGAGAATTTCAGAATTAAAAGAGACCTCAGAGACTGTCCCATCCCTGAACATGAGTCCTCTCCACAAAATCCCTAGCTAGAGGCCATTCAGCCTCCAATTGCAAACTTCCAGTGATAGAGGAAATACTACTTCTTAAGCTGGCACAAAATCCACTTCTTGACAACTCATTTTTAGAGAATTTTTTTAGGTCAAAATATGCTTCTTTTATATCAAATTTATTGCTATGAGTTCTATTTTAATCCTTCTTTCACCTAATAACCTTTCAAATACTCTCTTCAACAGGCTGAACATCCCCACTATTATTATCCCCATTTTGCAAATGAAGAAACTGAGGCAGATTTTGTGACTTATCCTAGTGTCAGACAGCTAGTAAGTATCTGAGGCTAAATTTGAACTCAGGTCTTCCTACTGTCTACTGAGTCACCTAGACACTTGGGTATGGATTAAATATTTGCCTTACAAGCCTTCAAAACTCTCAAATTTTTTCAAGCATACTAGATCAAGCCATTCTTTCACAATCTTGTACTTCTGCAGTAGAATTTTTTTAAACCAAAAATAGAGCTATACACTTATCTCTATAAAAAATGTTTAATTATTTTTGAATTCTGAGTCTGCCATCCACCATGTTAGGATTTTCTCCTATTATGCCATCTGCCATTTGGTAAATATGGTTTTTATCCAAACCAAAGAGAACAATGGTGAGCTACGCAGAAGAATTCCTACCACACTCCACTAGAGTCGTCACTTGGATTGACAAAGATCCATTGAGGACCACTCTTCTGGTCTTGGCTAGCTATGAGCCACCCACTGTACTGTGTCTTGCCATCCCATCCACAAGATCCTTAGCCATAATCCAGATATGTTAATGTCTCCCACATTCCCCTGGTTTACACATTGGTAACCCTATCAAAAAGTAAATGTGTCTATTTAGGAATGAGCTGTACTTGATGAAGCCATGCTAGCTCTTAGAAATACATCTTCTTTTTCTATATACTCACAATGCATCCCTTTCGTCACGTGGTCAATAAACATTTATTAGACACCTATTATGTACCAGGCACTATGCCAAACCCTGAGGATGCAGAGAAAGGCAAAAGATAGTCTCAGTTCTCAAGGAACTCATAGTCTAATGAGAGACAATGTTCAAACAATTATGTGCAAACAAGATAAATACAGAATAAATTGGAGATTATGAATAGAGGGAAGGCATTATTAAAGGGGATCTAAAAGAGATGAGATTTTTGCTGGAATTTGAAGGAAGCCAGGGAAGCTCAGAGTCAGAAATGAGGAAGGAGAATTTCAGCCATGGTTGAGGAATAGCCATCCCATCTCCATCAGGGAAAATTCACCAAATCAGAACATAGAGTGTCTTGTCTGAGAAATGGCAAGGAGCCTAATGTTAGTAGATTAGAAAGTCATTTTTTTTTTCAGCCATGTCTGACTCTTCATGATCTCATTTGGGGTCTTCTTGGCAAAGATTCTGGAGTAGTTTGACATTTCCTTCTCCAGTTAATTTTATAGATGAAGAAACTGATGCAAACAAGGTTAAATGACTTACCCAGGGTCACACAACTAGTAAGTATCTGAGGTCAGATTTGAACTCAGGTCTTCCTGACTCCAGGCTCAGCTCCACTGAACCACCTGGCTGTTCCACTCCATTCCCATTCTGTTGTTGTTTAGTCATTTTTCAGTCATGTCCAACTCTAACCCATTTGGGGTTTTCTTGGCAAAGATACTAGGGTGGTCTGACATCTCCTTCTCTAACTTATATTATAGATGAGGAAACAGGGTTAAGTAACTTGCCCAAGGTCACATAGCAAATAAGTCTCTGAGGTCAGATGTGAACTCAAACCTTCCTGACTCCAGGCTCAGGTTCACTGAGCTACCTAGCAGCCCAGAGATTGAAGAATACATGGGGATAAAAAAAGATACAAGAAAACTAGAAAGGGGAGGGAGCAAAGTTTTGAATAAAGACCTATTGGAGGGTATAATGCCAGGCACAGAAGATTTCCAGAAGAACTGCTACTGTGAACAGCTTTTTTTTTTAAAGGTTCTGATTACTCAGTATAGTGATTACTCTATTCCATAACAAAAGCAAAACATCCATGGAAAATCAAGGTACAGCATAATTCAAAATAAAGCATTCACCATATTTCAACTTATCACATAAAATTACAATATAATATTCACAACATAGTCTCAAAGTAAAATAGTCACTCTTAAGTTAATTCAATCAGTCACTTATCAGTAGTATCAAAGTACAGAGTCAAAGTCTTCCACTCTTGGAGCAAAGTCTTGATTAACTCAATAGTCAAAGTACTCAAAGTACAATCAGTCAGTTATTCAGAAAAGTCTTACTAAGTATCTTACACAAAACCCTCCACCCTTTAGGTCACTAGTAAACTATAATTCCATAATTACTCAGTACCCAAGGAGAGGTCTTTTCTTCATCTTGACTTGGGGCCTGTTCTCAGATTCCCTGGATCCCCTTCCATGGTCCCCAATTCTATCTGGATTCAATGGCAGACAGCTCCCAGTTTCTTGACCAGCTCTCTGGGGAGGTCCTGCTCCACACTGGCATTCACAGGGTATGGTCCATGTCAGCTCCTTCACCATTTCTGCTCCAAAGAGTTCAAAGCTCAACCAAGCCGCAAACAAAGTCTTAGTTAGCATACTGGTCATGCTTCAGTCACCTGTGCTCCTGGCTCCTGGGATGTGGGGCTCCTGGCTCTGGATTCCGGGCTCCTGGGCTCCTGGCTCCTGGCTCCTGGGATCCTGTTCAGAAGAAGTTCCACCACCACAAGTTTTCAGGACTCGGTTCTCCATTTTTCTGTAGCAGTTCTGCCACCAGATCTTGGTCTCAAGGAAATTCTGACTGTGCCTCTCTGGGGCTTTTCTTATATACACAGTATTACCTACTTCACTTCCTTCAGCCAACTTCCTGTTACATCAGTAACAAGGGGAAGGAGTTCATACCTTCTGTTCCCCCAATCAGAGGCTTGATCAGTAACTAAGTGTTAAGTACTTGCTACTTTTGCCAACAGAGAAGGGATCTTCAAGTTCAAAGTTACATTACCATTACCATTAGAGGGCAAAACAAAAGATTTTGTATATGTTCCTGGGAGTGACAGGGAACCCCTGGAGTTAATGAATAAATCAGTGGCATGATCAGACCTTCATCTTAAGAAGATCCATTTGACAACTGACTAAAAAATAGCCTCCAGTGGGGAGAGATCTGAGGAAGGCAGGTGTACCATTCGACTATTGCAGTAGTCTAAGAGTGAGGTAAAGAAAACCTGCACCAAGATGGTGGCAGTGTTAGAGGAGATAAGGGGGCATGTAGGAGAGATATCACAAAGACAAAATAACCAGCCCTTGGCAGCAGAGAGAATACAATTGTGAGAAAAAGTTAGAAGTTGAGTATAATGCCTAGGTATTGAGCCTGGGTAACTAGGAAGATGGTAGTACCTTCAACAGTAATAAGGAAGTTTGTATGAGAAGAAGATTTAGAGGGAAAGATAATGAGATCAGTTATGGACATATTGATTTTAAGATTTTTCCTCGACCTTCAGTTCAAGCTATCCAATAGACCAACATACATGTGAGTCTGGAGGTTAGAAGAGAGGTTAGTGCTGGATAATTAGATTTAAAAATCATTAGCCTAGAGAAGATAATCAAACCCATGGGAGCTAATGAGATTACCAAAATGGTACTACAGAGGAAGGAGAAAAGAAGGCTCAAGACAGGTTATTGTGGAATATGTACCATTAGTGCTCCCCTTCAGTAATACTTTCCAGAATTTTGCTATCAATAAAAGTAAAGATCATGCAATTATGGTTTACATACTTTTTGCTCTTCCTTCCTTTCATTATCAAGGCAACATTTACTCATCTCTGGTCTGTTGACACCTCTTCTGTTTCTCACAATTTTTCAGGGGTCCCTGATAATGACTTAGTCATTAAAGCTGCCAGTTCAGGGGTGGCTAGGTAGTGCAGTGAATAGAGCACTGGCCCTGGAGTCAGGATGACCTGGGTTCAAACCTGACCTCAGACACAACACTTACTACTTGCCGTGTGACCTTGGGCAAGTCAGTTAACCCCAATTGCCCTGCCTTCCCCCCTCCAAAAAAAAGCTGCCAGTTCTTTCACCCTAAAATGTGATTTATCTGGTCCTTATGACTTAAATGTTTTGAGGGCAGCTATTTTCATCTCCATTCTATGCACATTGAAATGGAAGTACACAGAAATCCAAGGATTTGCCCAAGATCTCATAGCAAATTAGTGGTGGAACTAAGACTTGAAGTAGGTCTTAAGATTCCAAGCCCAGTGCCAAAGAAAGCATTTGATTTCCCTACCTACTTCTTTACACGTATTCTTTCTCTTTATCTATTATCTCAAATACCTTTCAGTTTATTCTTGAGGGGTGTGAAAAATTTCATAGACACAGTTATTCCTATCTATGCATGTGGGAAGAACTAGGAGGCTGTATATCTCACCTTCATGTATTTCTTTGATATGCCCTGAAGAGCATTCTAGATTTCCTCAGAAGTCCTTAGCTATAGCAAGAATTTGTTCTTGGGTGTGGCAACATAAAGTGGGGCACAGGGAAACTGGGCTGCACCCTATGCTGTTATGCTGATTCCCTGGTCTCTGCCCAGTGCACTTTCCACATTGTACAACTTGGGACATCTGTGTTTTCCAAATCAGTTTGTAGAAGTGGTACTTGAGTTGAGAGGACAGGCGGGCCCTGGGACCTAGCTTTTGGCACAGATATCCAAGTTTTAAACCTCACACTAGCTTTCTCCAGAACAGGAAGGGAGGGACACTTGTGATGGCTGACGAGGGTGTAACGCCAGCACTTCCACTGAAGAATGAGCTTGGAAAGGAACCATGAATGAAAACAACATTCATGAACACATATTTTCAGAATGATTAGGACTTGGGAATTTTGGGGGTGGGGATGGGAAGAGGTAAGAGAAACCTGTTCCTTATCCTTCCTTTTTAGCCCACCCTTCTTTCCCCTTTGTTGGCATCCAATATTTATTTCAGAGTTCTAGACCTTCTTAAAAAATCATTATGAGGGAAGAGAGGTAGCTCAGCAGAGAAAGCAAAATGGGACCCTATGAACTGGCAGAAAGTAATCAATTCTCCACAAATGATCACTCCTGCTCATATGCTTAACATTTTTCTGGGAGTTAAGGAGTATTCAGGAAAGTTGCATTATCCTTCAGTTAGTAGGGACTGAAATGATCATCAAACTCACACTGACATGTGGTCATCTAGGCTCCACTGGAAGACCTCCAGGAACAGGGAACTCTCTACTTTATATGTCAGCCTATTCCATTTATTAATATTTGTAATTGTCTTGAAGTTTTTCTTTAATTTAAACTAAAATCTGTCTTTCTGTAACTTCAATTCATAGGTTCTAATTCTGCCCTCTAGCATGCCGCATACATACTTCCCCACACCCAACCTTAAAAATATTTAAAGGCCTCTATCTTGCCTTCCCTTGTTTTCTCTTCTTCTCTCTTAAGATCCCAGGTTCTTTCAACTACTACATGGGTTGGTTTCCAGTCTCTTCACTGTCTTAGTAACTTCTTTTGGGGCTAGGTATATGTTGTCAATCTTGCTTCTAGAATTCAGTATCCAGAATTAAACACAATATCCCCAAAGAAGTCTGATCAGGGCAGAATACAGGACAAAATATAATCCAACACACTGGAAATCTCTATTTATATTTGAAATACGTAAGGACTATAAAACATAATTCTAGAGTTAGTGAGTTCTCCCCATCCCAGGAAGTCTTCACTAGAGTATTGGACGACGCCTTTCAAGGGTTATTAATGGGGTAATTCCTACTCACCTATGGGTTAAACTAAGTGAACCCCAAAGTCCCTTTTGACTTTAAAGGTCCATGATTCTATGATAATTCTTATCTCTTTGGATCCTAGAATTTAGTAGAGGATAAAAGACCAAATATACATCTGGAAGTTAAATATTCATATCTAAAAGCATATAATAAATCATTTTATGGTATTGCCTATTGGACTTTAAATAACCTCTAAATTTCCTTCCAATTTTAAATATTCTGTGGGGGAAAATGCTAGATTTAACTACAGAGAACCTAGGTTTGAAATCTTACTTTTCTTTTCTTTTTTTTTTTTTTAAAGCAATCGGGGTTAAGTAACTTGCTCAAGGTTACACGGCCAGGTGTTTCTGGGTGGGTGCTAAGTGTCTGAGCCCGGGATTCGATCTCCAGGTCATCCCGACACTGGAGCCGGTGCTTCTACTCGCTGTGCTACCTGGCCGCCCAAAATCTTACTTTTCTAATAACTGCTTGTGTGACCTAGAAAATATCTTTTAACTACTCTGGGTCTTAAATTCCTCCGCAAAATGAGAGGGTTGGACTAGATGACCTTCTGGTACCTCTGATTACCTCTGAGGTAACTTCTGGCTCTAAATCTATGATCCTACGAACCTATGACCTAAAGGTTGAAGGAAGTCAGAAACTAAAGAAAGTTGGTATAATTAGGACACTCCTCTTGGAGCATATGGGCCTTGAGATGGTCTTTGAAAGATGGGTAGGATTTATACGACACCAAAGGTTCTTTAAACTCTAAAGCTGGAAGGGTCTTGAGAGATTTGAGAGGTGGTAAAAAGGTGTCAGGGGCATTTTAGGCAGAGGGGATAGAACCATAAAATATCATAGGACCCCGTTGCCCAAACCATGATATAGGAACATAGACTTAATGCTAAAAGGGGTCTTAGAGATCATCTAGGTCAACTCTCCTCATTTTAAAGATGAGGACACTGAGACCCAGAGAGAATACTTAGTCCACATTCATACAGGTGATAGTGTCAAAGCTGGGATTTAAACCAGCATTCCTAATATCTGATTCCAAATCCAGAATTCTTTCCATTGCAGTATGTCAAAGGTGGAAGAACTCTTAAAGCAAGTTTTCATAACCTTGATTTAATGAACTTGTGTTTAAAAAAAACATTTTTATACAGTTATGCTTTATAAGGCTATATATAGTTTATATATAACTTTATATAGTTATCCCCGGAGGTTAGGGGTGCCAGTCTGATTTGGAAAGGGCATCCCAATAAAATCTTAAAATTTTAGATTTGCTAGATTAGAATTGCGTTGCTGTTTGCATTGGATGCCTTCCCCCCAGTACTGGAAAAAATTTGGAATAAATTTATTCATGCATTCAGAAAAAAAAATCTGCACCTAGAAAATCCTCATAAAAATTTGCCCCCCCCTCCATACTAGAGCAGAAGTCTAGTTTTTTTCTTTTTTTATGTTTTGTACCCTATTGTACAATTTTAGTTAAGCATTTGGTCATTAAGCTGTGTGTCATCGGTGGCCTTCATGTGTCATCTGTGGCTTTAGCAAAACTCCCCCCCAAATTCCCATTTCATTTCTTATGCCGATGCATGATATATCAAAACCACAATGGGGAAAGTCATGGTATGGAAGGGATAACTATAACTGTCTTTCCATATAATTGGTTTCCTTTGTAATACTACATATTTTATTTTATACCTTTAAAAACATTATTCTGAGGAGGGGTCTTTACCAGGCTGCCAAAGGGGCTCATGTCACAAAGAAAGCTATGAAGCCTGGCCTTAGAGATTTGGAGAGGCAAAGAAGAGGAGAGAGTACATTACAGGTAGGGAGAATAGACTCAAAAGATGTGAGAGTCAGCAGGAGCCTCAGATATCATCTTGTTGTTATAAAAGCCATGATTACTATGATTCATTTCCTAGCGTGTGGTTTGTCATTTCTATGACCCTTATAATGTGTATAAGGATTTATTTGCTTCTAAGAATTTTGTAACTACAAGGGTCATCCTTTCTCACTGGAGAATGTAAGTTCTGGTTCATTATGGAATAAGTACATGCAAACACACATTTTTACATAGCTACATTAATAAGTAAGTCCTTTCTCCCTTTGTTATTATCTAACCCAACCCTATAAAACTCATATTACCCAAGGGGGTAATCTATAAGCATTTCTACAAGGCCTTTGATTCTAAGATAACAACCCAAGGACATTGTCTTGGAATTTAGAATTGGTTAGTGTCCTATATACTGTGTAGCTCTAATTGCCTATTGCCTTTTTTGCTTTCATTATTGAAATTAGCCAAAATGGTCTCTCCCATTTCCCTTATGATAACTTCATAGAAAAGTGTCCATTTGGACCCAAACAACACCATAGCACCTGAGATCATAGTTAATATCCTCTGCATCCCCCTTATGAACGTAGAATAAGGAAATGTGAAAACAAGGAGAGCATAATCCTATACTCTCATTCCAGTCAACCAATTAATATATTCAAAGATCCCATAGCAAAACTTTACAAGTAGAAGTGATAGTTGAAAGACTTAAGAACTTTGAGCAATGCAATGACCAACCATGATTCTGGAGGACCAGTGAAGAATAATATTATTCTCCTCTTGACAGAAAAATGATGAATTATGGGAGGAGACAAACACTTTTGAAGATGTCCAATGTGAGAATTTATTTTGCTTGACAATCAATATTTGTTACAAAGATTTTGTTTTCCTTTTTTCAGTGGAGGTGAAGGAAGGGATGAAAGAAAGAGAAAAAGAATAATACTTAATAAAATAAAGAAGTGGAGGTGATAATACTCTGTTTCCTACCAGTCATGATCCTAAAATTCTTGAAAACAGATGAGACTAATATCAACCCACATCAAATGGGACTTTCTCCATGCAAAAGGTCATTTGGGAACCAATCGTGAAGGATCCATTATACCATCACCTCAATTTTGACTCAGATTTAGAGGATAATATCACCCCCCCTTCTGTCTCCAGAGATTTGAAAAGAATATCATCTAATAAATCTTTTTGTTTTGGTTACATAAATCTCATTCATAGGATTCTCTCTCTCTCTCTTTTTTTTGCTTTTTTGGATGGCAGTTGGGGTTAAGTGACTTGCCCAAGGTCACATGCCTAGGTTTTGTGTGTGTGTGTGTTAAGTGATTTGAACTCAGGTCCTCCTGACTTCAGGGCTGGTGTTCTATTCACTGGGCCACCTAGCTGCCCCTTAGGCTTCTCTTTCCCCCTCTTTAGTGCTAAGGTTAGACTACAACATAATCACATATTTGCCAAATGTGAGAATTGAAATGAGTAAAAGAAACTGATCACATTTTAAAATGTGATTTAAAAATTCTTTCTAAGTCTCATTTTAAAATTCTCCCAGCTCTTCCTCATTTCCATTGTCATAGTGAGCTGTCCTAACTTACTTGTCTAGGCCCCTCAGAGCAAAGAAAAGAATGATTACAGAATGTAAGGAGAACTTCCTTGCCTATAGTGTATATATAGGCACATCATGGAAACACATGAATGAGAGATATATAGCCTCATGATTATTTCTACATATCTACCTTTCATATAGGGAAAAGTAAGGCAGAGTCAGATTATGAAAAAGTCTTGAAAGTCTGATTGAATAGACCAATTTTAGGAAGCTAGGAAAAGAGCAAAAAATACCTATCTAGTAAGAATGATATAGAAGGAGATTGAGCCCGGGATTAGCAAGATGGTGGGGGAGGAGATAGCAGAATTATCTTAAAGGTATGATCTGCCCACTTACTAACTTCTATGGAATCACAAAATATCAGCATTCAAATGAACCTTGGCAACTCTTCCTTTTATAGAAAAAGAAACTAAAGTCCAGAGAAGGTAATATGGTAATCAATTAATTTATCAACTAGCATTTATTAAGTGTTTATTATGTGTTAGTCACTGATCCCAAGAAAAAGTAAAAAGCAGCACTACTCTCAGGTACCTTACATTCTAATGTGTGTGATAAGAATATACATACATATATGTGTGTGTATGTATATATTCAGGTAGGTGGGTATGTAGATATGTATGTATACAAAAGATAAACTGAGTAGCCAATAGCCTTAGAGGGTAAGGTACTAACAGCTGGAGAGACCAAGAAAGGACTCTTCCAAAAGGTACAGCTAGGTCACAATTAGTGCAAATCATGAATCCCGTGAAGTGATCTCACTATTCATATTTATTCTGCCTATTTCCAGTGGCCAAATTTTACATAATTCTAACTTTGGATATGTGGATTTGAATACCTGCAACCACTTTACAGGATCCATTCTGACTAATTGGGAACTATATCGTTTGAATTTAGTCTTAAAGGAAGCCAAAGATTCTAAGGTGGGAAGAAGGACATTTCAGGCCTTGGGACAGTCAATTAAAAATAGTGGAGATGGAAAATGAAGTGTCATATGTGAGGAAGTAACAGTAAGTAAGGCATTACAGCTAGACCATAGAGCATGTGAGAAGACTGAAAAGAAAGGAAAGGGTCAGATTAGAGAGAGTTTTAAAAGATAAACAGGAGTAAATCATTGATCTTGGAGGTTATAAGGAGCCAGTGAAATTTAGACTTAGCAAGGAAACATACACTCATACACTATTAGTGATGGAATGAGAATTAGAACCCAGATCCTGTGACCTCTCCAGTGTATTTCTCTTTATACCGCAATGGTGCCTCAAATCCTT
Organism: Petaurus breviceps papuanus; assembly: GCF_028583685.1. Lineage (NCBI taxonomy): Eukaryota > Metazoa > Chordata > Mammalia > Diprotodontia > Petauridae > Petaurus > Petaurus breviceps. Next base: position 15,255,616 of record NW_027186296.1, on the reverse strand, counting down.
TTTCTCCCCTTAGTTTTCATTTGATTTCTTTATTTTATGGACACAAAGATTAGATAGCATCATGTTTTCAGTCACTTAAAAGGCAAGATTTTTAGATGTTGGGGGCACAGTGTTAGAATGTTATCTCTGGGGGGCGGCCAGGTAGCACAGCGAGTAAGAGCACCGGCTCCAGTGTTGAGAAGACCTGGAGATTGAATCCTGGGCTCAGACACTTAGCACCCACCCAGAAACACCTGGCCATGTAACCTTGAGCAAGTTACTTAACCCCAATTGCTTAGGGGCAGCCAGGTGGCTCAGCAAGTAAGAACACCAGTTCCAGTGTCGGGATAACCTGGATCAAATCTGGGCTCAGATACTCAGCACCACACCCAGAAATAACTGGCCGTGTAACCTTGAGCAACTTACTTAACCCTGATTGCTTAAAAAAAAAAAAAGAATGTTATCTCTGGGTCACCCAGAGTTATAGATATCAATTGAATCAACTTCAAAGGGAAAGGTAATCCCCAATTCCATTATAATTACTATTAATAGTAAAAATCACTCTGTTCCAAGATCCTAATCCAAAATTTCAGCATGGCCTGGAAGTGACCCTCAGTTCTCAAAAGCTTTTACAGTTATTATGTATTTGTTGTTCAGTTGTGTCCAACTTTGCATGACCCCATTTTGTCATTCCTAGCAAAGATGCTGTAGTGATTTGCCATTTTCTTCTCCATTTTACAAGTAAGGAAACTGAGGCAAACAGTTTTAGGTTAAGTGACTTGCCCAGGATCACACAGCAAGCCAGTATATGAGGTCTCAGGGTTTCCTGACTTCAGCCAGGTCCAATACTCTAACCACTGCATCACCTAGCTGCCCAGACTATCTGATAGACAGTATACCTCTTATAAAACTGAAGAGGTTTCATGTAAGGATCAGAATTGTTCAGTGTACCTGCTGTTTTCTTGATCCCCCCAGATATTCATGCCTCCTACCCACCCAGAAATTACTTTACATTTACTTTGTATAAACTTACATGTACATGTGTTATTTTCCCTAATAGAATGTATGTTCTTTAAATTGGGAAAGAATTTTTACAACCTGTGTCTCTGACAAAGGTGTCATTTCTAAAATATAAAAAGAATTGAGTCACATCTATAAGTCGTTCCCCAATTGACAAATGGTTAAAGGTTATGAACAGGCAGTTTTCAGAGGATGAAATTAAAGATATCTATAAGCATATGAAAAAATGCTCTAAATTACTATTGATTAGAGGAATCCAAATCAAAACAACTCCGAGGTACCACATCTCACTGACCATATTGGCTAAGATGACGAAACAGGAAAATGATAAATGCTGGAAAGGATGTGGAAAAATTGGAACACTAATGCATTGTTGGTGGAGTTGTGAACTGATCCAGCCATTCTGGAGAGCAATCTGGAACTATGCCTAAAGGGCTATAAATAAATGCATACCCTTTGACCCAGCAATACCACTTCTAGGGTTGTATCCCAAAGAGACCACAGAAGTGGGAGGAAGACCCATATGTACAAAAATATTTATAGCAGCTCTTTTTGTGGGGGCAAAGAACTGGAAATCAAGGGGATGCCCATCAATTGGGGAATGGCTGAACAAGTTGTGGTATATGAATGTAATGGAATACTATTGTGCTATAAGAAATGAGGAGCAGACAGACTTCATAATAACCTGGAGAGACTTATATAAACTGATGTTGAGTGAGGAGAGCAGAAACAGGAGAAATTTGTACATGATTATAGACACAGCATATGTGTGACAACTAACCTTGATAGACTGGGCTCCTCTCAGCAACGTAAGGTTATAAGGCAACTGCAAAAGACTCATGATGGAAACAGACACCACATCCAGAGAAAGAACTACAGAGTCTGAATGCAGATTGAAGCAAACTGCTTTCTCTCTCTTTCTTTTTCTTGTTTTGTTGTGTTTCCTCTTTGCCACTGTTCATTCCATTGGTTATAATCCTTCTTTACAACCTGACTAATGTTTAATGTGAAGGTATTTGTAAATCATATATTTCACTGCCATTCGCCAAGTGGGAGGGAGAGAAAGGGGGAGAAAATTTGAAACCCAAGGGATTGTGGAACTGAATGTTGTAAACTAAAAGTAAATAAACAAATTAATTTAAAAAAAAAGAATGTATGTTCCTTGAGGACTGGGATGGTTTCAATTTTGTCTTTATATTCCATATGCTTAGCACAATATCTACCACAAAGTCGGCACAATCTCATTGACTGAGGATTAACCTAGTGAATTTAGAGAGTCTGACTAACCAAGCTGCCTGCACCATGGCAGGATAAGTGGTTCAGGATCAGAGAATTCAGGCTTGAATCCCAATTCTACTCCTTCGGACATGGGTGATATTGGTCATCATCTCTTCTCTCTGAGTTCTCAGGCTTTTCATCTGAAACTTGAAACACGAGAGGAATTCCAAGATCCCTTTCGGCTCTAAGACCTGTGATTCTATTGTAAGGGCATGGAGGATGTGGGTCAGGCTTGTGTAGAGTGCTTGTGATAGCATCTCTCCACATTTAGATGCCCGACCTCTGTTCCACTATACTTAATTTGGGACCATAGAACCTCTTGAAGAGGTGTTCTATTAAGTCACAGAGAAGTTGTGACCTATAAGACATTGGTGGAGAAGGTTCTCTCACTGATGAAACCACCACTCCTGATCTACTTTTGCATAGAATTTTATAGTTTTTCATAAGTTTTTCCATATACATTGTCTTATACAGTATAGTGAGACTGACTGGTTAAGGAATTAAGCCTCTCCTCATGCTTTAATCTAGCCTCTTAAGAATTTTCAGAGGTCAGGAGCATCTAGATGGCACAGTGAATAGAACACCAGCCCTGGAGTCAGTGGGACCTGAGTTCAAATCCACCCTCAGACACTTGATACATACTAGCTGTGTGACCCTTGGCAAGTCACTTAACCCTGATTGCCTCACCAAAAAAAAAAAAATTCAGAGCAAAGAAGTCCCTCCCTCAAGGTGACCTAGAACACAGTGTGGGGTTGAAGAAAGGGTATGGACTTTAGAATCACAGGATCTGGGTTCAAATCCCAACTCTCATTTTATTGCCTGTGTTACCTTGTGCAATTCACTTAACTTCTCTGGGTCTCAGGTTCCTCATTTGTTTTATTTTTATTTTTTGCTTCTTTGGAGCAGGGAAGTCAGGGAAATTGGGGTTAAGTGACTTGGGGGTCACACGGCTAGTAAGTGTTAAGTGTTTGAGGCCAGATTTGAACTCATGTCCTCCTGACTACAGGGCCAGTGCTCTATTCACTGTGCCACCTAGCTGCCCCTCAGTTTCCTCATTTGTAAGATGAAGGAGTTGTATTGGATGACCTCTAATATCCCTTCCAACTCTAAATCTATGAGGCTTGGGCTTTGCCAAATTTTCTCCCATGAAATATAACACATGGTACTAGTTCCATCCAAGATTCTAACTTGATTTAATAAGGAAAACTCTGAATGTGTTCATATAGACATCTCACCCGCAAACCCACAATGCTTTTTAAAGAACAAGGGTCACACATGGGTGGCTGGCTCAGATCAGTAAGCAAGCTGGATTCACTTGTTAAAAGAAAAAAAACTTTTTCAAAAAGGACAACTATTTGCAATAAAAGAAAACATTAACATCTGTGGCTGGAGCACTCCCATCCTGCCCTCAAACATCATCCCATGTCTTTGTCCTAAATTCCTCATGCTTTATTCAATTATTTACAAAACAGCCATTTGTTGGGACACTTAGGGGTCTACTCCTGCCTATCCTTGAGCCTCTTTCTCTCCTCAACAATAGCTAATCAGGAAACTGGAGCTGAAAATATTCAGTCCCACTTTATATACCAGCACACCTAAGGAGACATGTCTTTGGCATGTTGTTTTTAAAGCAGCACTAAGAATTGCAGGCAGCTAGCTCAGCTCAGGGCATCTTAAAAAGCCCACCATTGATCCCTACTAGGATAACTAGCCCCCATGCTGGGGATCTCTACTATAAGGAACAAGAAATAACTGTGGCTGACTCTATAGCAAGAAGAAAGATACTTTTACAAAAATAACATAATTTTGTTCCCTGAGAAAAGATGGGACTGGTAAGAACTGTGGACCTCCTTCCATCTTTTGTGTCTCATTTCCCTGGGGTGGAACCATCAGTATGCCTCACAGCTTATTAAAGTATATTCTATGTGGAAATTTGTTTAATATGATTGTACAATGTGATAGTAATGGAATATAAAGATCCCCCTGTATTGGCTTGGTTTTCAAACTGATTGTGTTAAAACCCAGAGCTTGTTAATCCCACCTGTGGGATGGACTTGTTGATGTGAAAAGAGAGTCCTGAACTGGGAGGAGCTGGTGACGTGGATTTGGAGAGACACAAGAGAGAGGCAGAAGAACTTTTTGGAAGCAGCACCTTGTGGAGGCAGAGAGAGACTGAGAGAATTGCTGGGGGGCTACTTTGAATTTCCCTGGACTTTTGAGACCTGCCCCCTGAGCTGCTCTTCTCAAATGGAGATTAGTTTCCAAACATAAATAAAGTACCTTCATTTGTTCAATCACAGAGCACAAAAAGGTCAAAAGTTCCCCACCCTTGGATCACAATTGAATCTACCAGAGTTACATCAAGTTTAAGCACAGCACTTAATACCCAAATGGAGGTCTTTTCTTCATCTTGACAGAGGAAAGTTCTCAGCAATCTTAGTTCCTGGGGAGACAAGGCTTAGCAAGGCCACAAGATACATTGCCAGTCCCTTCATTAATTCATCCTCCGTCTGTAGAACAGTCCTAGAACCCCTGAAAACATTAGCAAAACCCTCTCCCAGGATTTCTGTAAACATACAACAAGAAAATCCTTCTTCAGGGCTTCTGAACCAACAGAAAGGTTCCCAGACCCCTGCAACAACAGCACTGTTCTTCACCAGTGGACAGTATTCACTCTCTGTCTGCAGGACAGTCTCAGAAGCTCTTAGCCAACAGCCAGGTTCCAGGACTTCTTCAACAAAAGGACTGTCTTTCATCAGTGGACAAATCTGGCAAAACAACACCAAAACAGACAGACAAAGTACCAGCAAAACAGCCATGTCTCCTCAGTCCTTGGCAGCTCAGGGGGAAGGTCTCAAAAGTCCAGGGCAATTCAAAGTGGCCCCCAGCAATCCTTCTCAGTCTCTCTCTCCACCTCCATGAGGGTGCTGCTTCCAAAAAGTTCTTCTGCCTCTCTCTTGTGTCTCTCCATATCTACGTCACCAGCTCCTCTCAGTTCAGGACTCTCTTTTCACATCAACAAGTCCATCCCACAGGTGGGATTAACAAGCTCTGGGTTTTAACACAATCAGTTTGAAAACCAAGCCAATACAGGGGGATCTTTATATTCCTATTACTATCACATACGTGTATAGTTATATCAGATTGCTTGCCATCTTGGTGGGGGGGTGGAAGGGAAGGAGAAAAAAATTTGGAACTCAACATCTAATACAAGTGAATGTTGAAAACTAAAAAAAATAATTAATTAGGGGTGACAAGGTGGTGCAGTGAATAGAGCACCTGCCCTGGAATCAGGAGGACCTGAGTTCAAATGCGGCCTCAGACACTTAACACAAAAAACTAGCTGTGTGACCTTGGGCAAGTCACTTAACCCCAATTGCCCTACCTTCCCCTTTCCAAAAAGCAAAAAAAAAAATTTTTTAATCATTAAGTAAAAAAAAAAATTTTAAAAATTAAAAAAAAAAAAAACCAAGGGAGATGATTCATGACTGATACTAGAAAATACCAATGCTGAGATTAATAAATGTCTGATTTACGAGCCTCCCTCTCCACTCCAACTCCTGCCTTCATACTGGAGGACTTCAACACAAATGCTGATGTTCCCTCAAATATCTTATTTTCCCAGTTCCTCAAACTACTCAGTTCCCATGACCCACTCCTCTTTTCCATCTGGGCTACATACAAAAATGGTCATACCTTCGATCTTGCTATTACCCATAAGTTCCATTTCCATGCTCTTGAATCCTGACGCTTTTGCATTTAACTTTATTATTCTACCTCTCTCTGTGTTTTACTTTTAATGTACCTGTTCTCTATCCTTGCCATGACCTCCAATCCCTTCATCCCTTAGCATTTTCCCAGTCCTAATCCCTACATTTTTCTTAAAAAGTTTTTTTTTAATTCCCAGTGCCCAGCACAGTGTTTGGCAGGTAGCATATACATACTTAACAATTGCTCATTGCCCAGTTGGTTGACTGACTATTCAGTGATCAGAATGCTTGACACTCCTATTTCCTTCACTGAAAAAAGAGAATTGGGGAAAGTCAGAATGGGAAGCTATGTGACCTTGGACAGATCATTTAATCTCTCTGTGCCTTAGTTTCTTCATCTAAAAAATTGTGAAATTACACAATTACAATTGTGAAACAACATCCAAGTCTAAGATCCTAACTAGCAAGAGGAAGAAGAAAAGCTAAGGCAGAGCTCTGGGTTCATGGGTGACTAGAAATGTTGATACTGGCCTAGACGAGGGTTCCCAAATGGAATAGGATTTAAATAATTCCCCCAGTTTGATTCCGCTGAAGTTTATCTGTATCTCAGAACCATGAGGCAGGGACGTGGGCACATTGGACTCGCCATTCATAAACTGTTGTCATTCTCAGAAATAAGATTGCCCCTTTCAAGAGTTTCTTTCTCCTATGAGACTTTTTATAGGGAGGAGAAATGGGCAGGAGCCCTTGGGATCACCCTTTTCAAAGTTAGAACCAATAATAATGATGCCAACTTATTAGCATGCTTTCTCCTTCCTTCACTCACTAGTAAGCAATAAGGATTCATTGAGTGTATCTCGGGAGTGTAACAATTATACCTGCCTATTACCAATGGGTGTATAGTTCTATCCATGATACCTCAGAAATATTACTCCATCCTTCCCTTCATCTAATTTATTTGTATTCTAATAATAGAAGTTTTGTGAGATTCTGGTTGACTTTCTTTCCCTCTTGCTGCATCAGTTTACCCAAATCTGCTAACTGCCTCTGAGAGCAAGTGTGTGTTAATTTCACGTCTCCTTAGTTCAAACACCTCTCAATCTGTCCTTTCATGTCTGTTCATAGCCTCAATAATTCATCTGACTGCATAGCTCTTTTCCTTATGCATCAAAAAGAAGAAAAAAAAGGCCAGGAAAGACTCACAATCTCTAGACTCTATCTGCCTGGCATTCATAGTAAGTGTCTCTTTAATGTACACAAACACTGACTCAGAGATGCACAATCTTTTAAAAGTCCAATACAAACAGGCTGCTGTCAGAGACCTACTAAAATTCTCTCTTTTTAGGAAGAAAAAAAAAATCTAGGCTACACAATATCACAAACAGCTGTACTTGGTTACGCCAGCTAAACTTGTCTTTTTTTTTAAACGTATCAAAGGCACCGAGTGATGGAGGGAAGCAAGGCAATTCTGTACAAATTAAGCAATTACTATGAATGGATATCATGCAAACTCATAAATGACCCCCAGACAGCATCAAAAGATGTCTCTGGGAAATGGAAAACAACACAGCATTGAGCAAGCATATGTATTTGTTTTTGTGGAAGCAGCCAGGAGTCACCTGACCCCTCCAGCGAACCCCAGACTGCAACCCAAGCGGACTTTGCTTTTCCATCAGCTGGAAGGAGTATGAAGTCTTCATTGCTTATGGCCCAGGGGCTGCAACAGCAAAGTGAATCACTTCTAGGAAAGACAATGACTTGTTTACTTTTCATTGAATCGAAAATGGAAGATATTTCATAATAGAATCTGAGAAAATTTACCAGATGTTTCATTTCACTGTGTTCCTCTGGCAGGTCTACAAGATAAAATGCTGAGTAAGGCTAATAAATCAAGCTGAGTATGAAAAGCTTAGGGACAAAATTCATAGAAACTAGGACCTTGGGAGGACACCTTTTTCACATGCATCTGGGATTTCCTGATGTGTTCTATGCTTTGCTGACTGCCTAATATGATCTCTGTCTCTGTCCATATCTCTCTCTTCTCCATCTCTCTTACTCTCTCTGTCTCTTTCTTCCTCTTCTTTCTGTCTTTGTCTCCCTCTGCCTCTATTTTTCTCACTGTCCCCCATCTTGTCTCTCCTCCTGCTTTTATTTTTCATCCCCTTCTTTCTTTTCTTCCCCTCTCCTATACTCTCCCATTCTTCTTGTCACACATCATCTATCTTTTCTCTTTCTCCTCTTAATTTTTTCTCTTACTCTCTCTTTCCCCTTCTTACCTATTATTCCCACAGTCTACTGATTCCTCTTTCCTCAGACAATAATCTCTTAACCTAAAGAAAATGATTTGTTAAAAACGTTGAAAATGTGGTTGTGTGAATTCATAGCTATAATTTTGAATGTCTCTTCAAATTTAGGTCTTGTTCACCTGGCCCTAGGGTAAGGTAGGCAAATAAACTACTGAAACATGTGATTTAAAATAGCAGTTGTAATTAAGTAAATACAAGCCTAGGGTGGAACAGTTTTACTTAATTTTTCCTTCCAGAAATTTTGGGGTTTATGGAAAACAAAGACTGATGAACTGAAGCATTAATTGGACAAATATTAGTGTGGTCCCCACACTGGCCTTCTACAACTTACATTTAAGTTGGCACCTATCATGCATTTTGCACATATTCAGTTGAGCAGAAACTCCAGCCTATGCAATGGGGTGGAATGGAGCAGTCAACAATGCAATTAAAAAATCAGAAATCCAGTGAATCACTTTAGGGTATGGCTCAGTTGTTCATGTTTGTGTTCTGATCATGTTCTTCCCTGGCGGGAAAGCATTCCTAAATTAGCTTTAAGAACAGGCATCACTCAACACCATTTTCCTCCTCATACCTTGGGTCTGGCTCTAGGAAAATAATTTCCCACAATTCTTTTCATCTCCAGATCTGTGATTTTAGGGTCATAAGGAACTTCTGATGAGGGACTCCCTTAACCAATGCAAATGGGCACCTTCTCCACACCAAGCACCAGAGATGCTAAGAGGTTAAGTGACTTTCCCACAGCATATAGATAGTTTGTTTCAGAGGCAGGATTCAAACCCAGATCTTCCATAACCCATGGCTAGGTCTCTATCCAATATGCCACTCAGCCTCTTAGCGAGAGTGCTTAGCTATTGCAAATGGCAGGAACAGGCATCTCTCTTAAGAGACACAGCTGATCTCTCACTCTCCCTTTTCTTGGAATGTATCTGGGAGGCTCTGTGCTCTGAACTTCCATTTCTGCTATAATCACTATACTAAATCACTCTTCTGAACATTATTATCAGTAGCCCCTCCATGGACAGTGATAGATCCCACCGGGAAGTCTGTTCTGATCTGCCTTTCATAGACTCCTTTTCATATGTCTATTGGGCAGGAAAAGTGGCTTCAGGGACTACTAGCTCACAGGGCATATTCAGCCCTAATGGCCTTATCACTCAGCTACCTGCTCCTCCTTCCCAAAGGGAGCACCAGTTACTGTCTCTGAGCCAGAGAGTCTGGCTGAACCATCCTATTACTGTTTTATATAAAGCACTTACCAAATTCCTAGAGGAAAGAGGTGTCCCCAGAGGGGACTTGCCTCATTAAGCTGCTGCTTGCTTTCCAAGCAGCCAGAGAGGATCACAGGGGTGGTTAGCAGGTAGGCAATGCCTTTGGGGGCATTATGAGACTAATGCACTAACCTCTGTGCACACTGGATACCATAATGGAAAGAAATCACAGAGAAGAAAACTGGAAATGTGGTTTTCTTAGTACCTCTATTTAATGGGGTTGACAAGGAAACAAGGATATATTTATTGAGATTTACAAAAAATGTATCTATTATCAAAGCATTGAGTCTTCTCCATCTGAAAATTTTTCATGATTTGGAGAAGAAAATAAAAGAAAGGAAGAAAGGAGAAAAGAAAGGGAAAGAAGAAAATGAAATTAGAAAGAAAGACAAAAGAAATGAAGGAAAAAGGAAAGAAAGGAATTAATGTGGGAAGAAAAGGAGGGAAAGGAGGAAGGGGAGAGTAAGAGTTAACAAAAGAAAGGAAGAAGAGGATGAGGGAAGAGGGAAGAAGGGAAGGAGAGAAAGAGGGAGTAAGGAAGAGAAAGAAAAGAAGGGAGAAAGGAAGAAGGAAAGAAGACAGGAAGGAGGTAAGGAAAAAGAAGAAAGAAAAAAGAAAATAATCTGTGCTACTCAGGCTTGAGACCACTGAAGAAGTGTTGAGAATGAGTTGTTTTGTTAGTCTATCTCAGAAAAAATTAACTGAGAATTTCTGCAATCACAGAATGTTAAAACTGGAAGGAAATGTAGAAATCATCCAGAATAACTTCTTAATATTACAGGAGGGGAAAATGAAGCCCTGATATGATATGACTTGCCCTAGGTCACACAGCTAATAAGAGTCAAAGCTGGGATTCAAACCTAGGACTTCTGATTCCCAATTCAGTGCCCTTTTAACTTTTCCATCTTCCCTCCCTGGAAGGCCAGCTGTCTCCAGGAAAGTGCCAGGAAATACAATGGACTCCTAGGTAACCACCCACACCAAGCTGCTCACAGAGGACCTGGGAATTACATTTGCATAGGTTTCCAGAGTAGGCTGGTGAGTCTGGATGTCACCTGCTCCAGGTGCCAATTCAGTAGGGAGTACATTTTGCAACCAGGATACAGGAAGCTTAAGGAGGAGACATACATTTACTCTAAAACAGAAGCAGGTTAGAAGGGGTACCTCAAGATAACCTTTCAGTAGAAACAGAGAGATAGCTATGTAGTAGTATCCTTGATGTGGAGGTCAGGCTCTGGTTCTGCCCCTTTCATAGGAGCTTACACACTTTATACATTTTAAACCCAGTTCACTCACCTTTCTCAAGCTCATATAGAAATAGCTAGTCAAGTGAGTACACGGGAACAATGGAAAAGGGATCATCATTGCACCTCACTCTGTAAGGCTGGAAGAACCCTTCCTAACATCTCCCCACCTAAGACCCAAAGCAGTGATGTTTTGGGTTGGAACAGTGGCCTGACTAGCAATCTTGGTGATGTCATTTGTGACTGTTTGTGGCTATGCACAGGGCTAGAGAGCAGAATAAAAAGGAGCTTTCAGTAGGGAAAGCAGAGGACACTTAGTTGGCTTTTACATGCAGTTGGGACAACCAGTCTAGTCTCTGCTTTGCTCAGCATAATGGACAAAAGAGGCCCTTCTTGCCTCCGTGACTAGGGAATGTGAACCCTGTCATGTAGAGGACAAACAAGCTGCTTGAGGTAACTAGATAGCATAGTGGTTAGAGAGTTGAACATGGAGTCGGGAGAAGGGTCTGCCTCACTCTTACTAGTAGTATGGCTATGGGGCAAGACATTTCTTTCTCAGCCTCAGTTTCCTTATCTATAAAATGGAAATAATCATAGGCCCTACATCACAGGGCTGTTGTCAGGAGCAAATGAGATTAGATGCTATATAAATGTTAGCTATTAATCAAATTCACCAGAAGATACTCAGAGAGTCAGAATTCAGATATTTGTTACCTTTATTTTGCATACATAATGGTGCCAAACTCAGAGGCAGAAAGGGCCTGGTCTAAAGCCCTGCCTCTGACACCTTCCAGCAATCTGACCCCAGCAAGTCATTTAACCTGTTAGTGGCACAGGCAGCAATCCAAGACTATAAGTTGTGAGGCAGGTGTTCATCTACATGAGTCCAAGGGATTCTCTCACTAGGACATCCTTTTACCAATGAATTAAAAAACCCAGTCCAAGAAAAACAAAAACAAACAAACAAATAAAAAAAACCCAGCCCAATATGTAGGCACGTGGCAGCATGATGTAATGGGAGGAACACTGGGGATAGAAACCAAAGACCTGAGTTTTAGTTTTATCTTTCCTATTTACAAGCTATATAACTCTGTGCAAGTCACTTAATCTCCCTAAAATTCTTCTTTTCTCATCTGAAAAATGCACACACATCACCAATCCCCCTGCCCCACCACACATACACTTTGCATTTTACCCAGTCTAAATACTTCCTTCCACAAAAACTCTGCAAAGAACCAGCAAGATATATGGATAAGCACTTGGCTTGGGGTGAGGAAACCCTGGGTTCAAATTCTGACTCATGTCCCTGTACATCACTAGGCCTCTCTAGGCCTCCATTTCCTCATCTGTAAAATGAAAAGTCTGGACTCAATGACCACTAAGGTCCATTCTAGCTCAAAATTTGTGATCCTATGACTTTCCTAGCTATCACAAAGATTGTGGGTGAGACTGATCTTCCAAAACTCATCGGGAATCCTAGGGCTAGATTATTTACAGTTCTGAGGACAGTTGGCAGGTGAAGCTGGGCATGCCACAAGCAAGGAGGCAGAAAGAAGCAAGCAGATGAGATTGCAAACTGCAGGTGAGACAACAAGAGGAGGAAGATGATGGCAGAGCTAGATGATGGCAGCTGGCAATGATTGGTGAAAGGGGTTCTTGTCAGCATCTTCTGGCCTCTGCATGGGTCGACTTGAGTTGGGATCCCCATTATCGCTGATACATTGTTTAAATGTTTATCTATATTTCTTTTTTTTTGCCTTTTTTTTGGAAGGACAATTGGGGTTGTGACTTGCCCAAGGTCACATGGCTAGTAATTGTTAAGTGTCTGAGGCCAGATTTAACTCAGGTCCTCTTGACTTTAGGGCCAGTGCTCTATTAACTTCACCACCTAGCTGCCCCTATCTATATTTCTCTATTAAATAGAAATGAAACCTCATGTTTGGCAATAGTGATATTTGTTCAAGCCTATAAATTTGGGGTCTGAGACAAGAATGGGGAAAGATAATTCATAATAGAAGAGATTTCTCCAGTTTTATATACTATGGGAGCTTGAGAAAAGAAATTTTGTTTTCCTAATTTTTTAAATTTCTGAGCAATGTAAACCCCTAGATTGTCTTTTGAATCCAGAGAGAAAAAGAATTAATGAAGTGACAAGTCAGTAGCAGACTGAAAGATAGAAGGGTTTGGTGTGTTTGTGAGAATATCTGAGATGGGTCAAATCCTGAATCATACATTCAATATGTATATGTGTGTTTATAGGATTAGATGAGCTCTGACGATCCTTCTAACTCCAGAAAGTTACTTTATATTTTTTTATATAAATATATCTTTTGTATATATTTTATTGCTGCTGTTGTTTGTCCTTTTTGAAGAGGACCAGTGACATCACAGGTGATGTCTTGACACTGCATGTGAATTGTATTTAAGTGAGGTACAGCTGCACAAATTCATCAACCTCACTCTCTCTTCCAGAGTCATCAAAGACCAAGGCAAAACAAAAATCAAAATGACTGGTGATATCTTGGGATGTGGTGATATCTTAGCATGTCTGAAACCTGGCAAAGCTCAAAGCACTCCATAAAGCCTGCGTCCGTCACCTTCATGGCCGTTGGAACAGATGTTATCATCCACCCATTCCACCAGGGGAAGTCTTCACATGCTTGGGGTAGACATGTGTCTAACTCACCAATGGGCTTGAGGCCTGTTGGTTACTTTCAACCTGGTTTAGCCCATCTGCTGAGACAGTTTACAGGGTGTGAGTATTATGCATGTTAGAGTTTCATGTAGCCACAGGTGAGAGTTGGGTGACCAGTTGAACAACAAAGGTAGATGAATAGCCCTGAAAAAGACACAGCAAGCCCTCACCCCAGAGGTGTTAGTCCTCCCTTAATACCCTATGCTCTCTCCCTCTCCCTCTTTCTGTCTTCTTCCTTCCTTCCTTCTTTCCTTCCTTCCTTCCTTCCTTCCTTCCTTCCTTCCTTCCTTCCTTC
>NW_027186296.1:15201145-15241808 GCF_028583685.1 Petaurus breviceps papuanus | reverse complement strand
CTTCCTTCCTTCCTTCCTTCCTTCCTTCCTTCCTTCCTTCCTTCCTTTCCTCTTTCCTTCCTTCCTATCTATATAAGATGGCAAACAATAAATATCATGTGTGTTCTTACTGTTCCACCAACCAGCCTGTTCCCTGTCTCTCTTCTGCTCCTCAGGCCTTTCTATGAGTCTAAGACACAGCAATATTGAAATAAGGCCAATTAGTAACCCTACAATGGCCTCTAAGCATTCAAGTGAAAAGGAAAGTCAATTAATGCAGCAAATTTTATTGTTGTCTTATTTTAAGCAATTGCTACAGCTACTCCAGTCTTTAGCAACCACCACACTGATCAGTCAGCAGTCATCAACAATGAGGTAAGATCCTTCACTAGAAAGAAGAGTACAGCTCTCTATAGGCTCAGATGATGGTTAGAATTTTTTAGCCATAAAGTGTTTTTTAATTAAGGTATGTATTTTTAAAAGACAGAATACTATTGAACACTTAATAAACTACAGTATAATGTAAAAAAGTAACTTTTATATGCACTGGGAAACCAAAAAATTCATGTGACTGACTTTATTGTGATATTCAGTTTATTGCCATGGTCTGGAACCATATCGGCAATATCTCAGAGGTATGCCTATAATGGTGCTGTCTACTAATATATTTTATCCCCTGTACTTCTCTCACTTACTCTAGGAGTATTGAAGACTGCACCAAAGCCATAGCAAGATTCCTTGGGCGTGAAGGCCTAAGTATTGGAGGCTTTTGTTATAACTTGTTTGGGAGGCAGTGAACTTTGAAGGAGAGAAGGGACTGGAATATAGTTCAGGAGACCAAGTCTATAGGTTAGGACATGATTGCCATGCCATAACCTAGATGTAGCCAGAATCACGTGGATTAAAAAAAAATCATAGCTCTGATGTTATTCTCTTGTCTTGTCCTGAGAGGGTGGGATGACAATCACTGTTGCCAAAAGAGCAGCCAGTGAGACCTTTGGGGAAGCCTTTTAAAATCCAAGGGCCTCAAAAGCAGACATCACACATAATATTTAACAATTAGGGCAAAGTTCTCTTCAAAAAACCAAGACATTGTTTTGACTACATGTTCTGTGACTGTGTCTGTGTGATGGCAGATGCCCAGAGGAGAAGTTTACATAATATGCGTGTACGTGTGTATGCACACACACACATATCCAATTATTCATACATTTGCATATCCATGTCACCCTAAATGTTTTTAAATGATCAGAGTTAGTGTCACATGAATAGTACACTGTAATAAAAAGAGCACTTATTCTTTTATAGATCTCAGTTCAAGGGAACTTGAGCCAGTCATCAGATCTTTCTAGTCCTCAATTTCTCTTTCTAATAAAAGTACTAGGGGGTGGCTAGGTGGCACAGTGAGTAGAGCACCAGCCCTGGAGTCAGGAGGACCTGAGTCCAGATCTGACCTCACTTACTAGCTATATGACCCTGGAGAGTCATTTCATCTCTGTTTGTCTCAGTTTCCTCAAGTGTAAGAAAGGGTGATAATAACACCAAATTCCTAATGTTATTGTGAGGCTCAAATGAGATATTATTTTTAAAGTTCTTAGCACAGTAGGCACTTAACAAATGGTTATTTCCATCCTTCCTAAATTATTTCCTAGAATCCTTTTCAGTCCCAGCAGTCTGTGATCAATAGTAAACATCACCTAGTGGGGTAACATGGCTTAATGAGGACTGGGAATCATGAGACCTCAGTGTTCCTCCTGGCCCTGTCAATAACCGGCAAATCATAAAATCACAGACTCAGAAGAGAACGACTAGACAGTCTAATCTTTACTGTCTTGGTTACCTCATCAGTTCCTAAAGGTTTAATTATTATCTCTATGCCGATGTACCCCAGATCTATATACTCAGCCCCAGTCTCCCTGAAACTTAAGTCCCAAATCAACAATTGCCCATAGGATATTTCAAACTGGATGTCCTAGAGACACCTTCAAGCCAACATGTCTAAAACTAAACATTATTCTCTCCCCGTCCTTCTTTCAAACTTACCTATTTCTGTTTAAGGTACTACCATCCTTCTAGTGCATAGGGTTCATAATCTTAGCATTATCTTGGACTTCTTATTTGCTCTTATCCCACAAATACAATCAATTGCCAAATATTGTCATTCCTACCTTTATATTTATTTATTTACTTTTTTGGGGGGGGAGGGGAGGGCAATTGGGGTTAAGTGACTTGCCCAAGGTCACAAGACTAAGTATTAAGTGACTGAGACAGGATTTGAACTCATGCCCTCCCGATTCCAGGGCCAGTGCTCTATTCACTGTGCCACCTAGCCTCCCTCCATTCCTACCTTTATAACATCTCTCACATCCAATCTCTTCTCTCCATTCACACATGTATCATCTGAGTTCAGGCCCTCATTACCTCTCAACTACATTATTGCAGCAGCAGCAATACAGAACTCAAGCATCTCGCCCCTCTAGTCCATTCTCCATACTAATATCAAAGTAATTTTCCTTATGCAAAATATGACCATATGATTCTCTTATTCAACCAACTCCAAGGTTTTGTTTATTGTCTCTAGGACAAAATAGAAACTCATCTGTGTAGCTTTGAAAGCTCTTCACCATCTAGCCCCAATCTATCTTCCCATCTTTGCTGCATATGAATCTCTCTCCTATCCTCTATGATCCAGCCAGACCATCTTCACTCCATCCCCATACCTTTTCACTGGCCATCCTTCATATGTGGAATAGACTCCCTCCTTACCTTAACCTAATAGAGTCCCTCTCTTCCTTTAGTAGAGATGCAGATGCCATCTTCTGCATGGAAATTTTCCTGATCTGTCACCTAAACGACTTTGCATTTAGCTACTTTGAATATATGTGTGTTTAACTTTGTGATATAAAGTGTATTAACTTTATATTTATGCTGTATACATTTTAGCTATACTACTCTCTTCTCCATTAGAATGTAAGCTCATTTCAAATAAGAGTTGCTTTATTCTTTGTATTTGTATCACCAGTGGCTACTAAAGTGCCTAGTACACAGTATTCTCAATACGAACTAGCTGAATGATTGATGAATGGTGGAAGCTGAGATAAAAAGAAATGAAGGGACTTGTCCAATGTCTCTCTGCCTCAATTTCCTCATCCCTCTACTGGTGATGATACCATCTAATAAGATTTTATTATACATCATATTCATCTACCCTGAATATCTTGGGCTATCATGCCATCTTCAATAACATTGTCCCCCATTGCTTCTCTAACAAACATGGTAGCAGACGTATTCGTCATTCCTATGGTTCCCTAGACAAAAATTCACTTTTCTTGCTACCTCCTCATATGTGTTGTTTCCCTTTGTTAGAATAATAAGCTCCTTGAGGTCAAGGACTGTCTTAGTTTTGCTTTTATATTATGATGACAGATATGGAAGTGTCTTGCAAAGTAACATGTAAGGTGATAAACATTAATTATGATTAGTTCATACACCATAGAATTAGAGATGAAAATATCCCTAAATATCATCTAGGCCATTATCATTATTTTATAGATGATGAAACCAAGACACAGAGAAAGTCAGTAATTTATCCCAAGTCATGTAGGTAGGTAGTAAGTGGCAGATCTGGGTTTCAAACCCAGGTCTTCAGAGTCAACCCCCATGATTCATTCCACTAAATACCCTTGGTTGTGAATTCCCTGAATATAAAAGAAACAACAGAGAAAAATCAAGGGTTAAGTAGTAGCAGAAGCAAAATGTATTCTCTCTGCCTGGTTCCCACCAAGAATGGAAAGTTTCATTCAAACCAGACATCAATTAATAAGCGTGCGTATGTTTCTCCTCTGGTGAATCTTTTCTTCTGTTAAAAATAGGAAATGAATCATTTGGATTCCTACTCCCCCCTTCCCCACCATGGTATTCTCCTTCTGGGAAAATGTTGGAAATAAAATGAATCTAATTCTAAACAGTGACAATATAGAGTAACAGATTGTGTTGGGAAGCCTTTGAGGTCAATTCCTTTCCTTTTACCATTAAGGAAGTCAAGGCCAGAAAGGTTAAGTGACTGACCTAACATAATATACTGGTATAGCCAGAACTAAAAGTAAGTTCTCCTGATTCCCCATCTAGAGTTCTTTGAAGTATTCCATGTTGAATTATTTCCTCTTTCCCAATAATGTGAAAAATCTGTCCCAGAGAATCTGACTACCATCACCAGCAGTAACTAGCCACATAGGAAATGCTTATAAGGGACCAAGCAATCTGCCCAGGGCTTTAAAAAGGCCACCTGGGAAGAGGGGATAAAATATAAAGACAAGCCAAGGAGAAGTTGGGGAGTGAAGATAGAGTGAGGAAGGTGGGGATAGGCAAAGAAGAAAAAGAAGCACCTTTGGTTACCATGGATGGTTCCTTATACTATAAAGTGTTTTGTTTAACAGTTGAACAGGAAATAGAATTTCCAAACAAGGATTCTGTTGGCCTCTTTTTATAGTCAATAAGTTCCATTGTGCAATATCTCTCCCCTTCATATTTTTCCTTATTGATGAATTAAAAACAAAAGCAGAATTTTCTACATTTTAATCATAAACAGGACAATTAAGACAGTAGCAATGATGAAAACAATTTCTAAAATCTTCCCTTCTTCCTCTTGTGTTGGTAGCTACCTAGACCCAATAGTATCCCCCCCCCCCCAAAAAAAAAGGTAAATGATGCAAGGGAGAAAACAAGCCTTGGGAACTGTGGCATAGTTAGGACAGTGCCACTTCAGGATCACAAAGACCTGGGTTCAAGTTCTGCCTCTTCCATATACTGGCAGGGATTCTTGACCTTTGTTGTGTCATGGACCCCTTTGGCAGTCTGGTGAAGCCTATAGATCCTTTCTCAGACTAATGTCTTTCAGTGCATAAAATTTTAAAAATAATAAATTAGTATTAAAGTGTACTAATAATGGAATTTAAAGATCCTCCTGTATTGGCTTGGTTTTTGGATTGATTGTGTTAAAACCCAGAGCTTGTGAATCCCACTTGTGGGATGGACTTGTTGACGTGAAAAGAGAGGGCTGAACTGGGAGGAGCTGGTGACATAAATTTAGAGAGACACAAGTAAAGAGAAAGGCAGAAGAACTTTTTGGAATCAGCATCTTGGAGGCAGAGAGAGATGGAGAGAATTGCTGAGGGCCACTTTGAATTGCCCAGGACTTTTGAGAGCTGCCACCCAGAGCTGCCAAGGACTGAGGAGACATGGCTGTTATGCTGGTACTTTGTCTGTCTGTTTTGATGTTGTTTTGCCAGATTTGTCCACTGGTGAAAGACAATCCTGTTGTTGCAGAAGTGTTAGAACCTTGCTGTTGGTTCAGAGCTCCTGAGACTGTTCTGCAGACAGAGAGTGAATTCTGTCCACTAGTGAAGGACAGTGCTGTTGTTGCAGAGGTCCTGGAACCTTTCTGTTGGTTCAGAAGCCCTGAAGAAGGATTTTCTTGTTGTATGTTTACAGAAATCCTGGAAGGGGGTTTTGCTAATGTTTTCAGGGGTCCTAGGACTGTTCTGCAGACAGAGGATGAATTAATGAGGACACTGGCAATGTATCTTGTGGCCTTGCTAAGCTTTGTTTCCCCAGGAACAAAGATTGCTGAGAACTTGCCTTGGGTCAAAATGAAGAAAAGACCTCTCTTTGGGTATTAAATGCTGTGCTTAAGCTTGTTGTAACTCTGGGGTAGATTCAATTGTGATCCAAGGGAGGAGAACTTTTGATTTTTTTGTGCTCTGTGATTGAACAAATGAATGTACTTTACTTATGATTGGAAACTAATCTCCATTTGAGAAGAGGGGCTTTGTGATGGACTAAATGAATGTAATGTCCAGGGGTGGGGTAGTACTTGATTGAATTACACTTGGTAAATGCTGTATTTTGAATGATGCTATATTTTTATTTTCTCTGTTCTTAATTTTTCACTGAATAAAATGGAGAGCACCTATGCTGGTATTTTGAACCTTGGGAAGTTGCCTTTGCTTGGCATTACATAAAGGAAAACAGCTATATTGAAATAGTGATAAAAACATTTTTGAACTCTGGTTTTGAGGACCCCCAAGCTCTCTGATCCTGGGCAAATCTCTTAAGTTTTTGTCTTAGGCAGTTGTCTAAGACAACAATACCGATCTGCTTGGAGATTCATTATACCAACAAAATCACATTTATCCAGTACAGACAGTAGGGAGAAAAAAACAAAAGAACAACAATGACAAAATAGAACCAAAGTGTCTCTCTGTGTTGTGAGTACCACTACAACGATGTGGGTAACGAGCTTTTCTGAGCAAGGGCAAAAGAAAAAAAAACAGTTCAGCATGCAAGACTCTTCCTTGAAAGAATCAGCCTTCTCTCTCCCTGCCCTGTTTCTGTTCTCTTCTTAAATACTTCTTATTCTGCTGTTTTAGGAGAGAATCACTTACCATTAGCAGGCTGCTAATTTTGACATTCACTCCTAGACTGAACAGCATTTAGGTGGAACTGCAGGAAGTGAAAGGTCAGCTCCCTGATCTCCTTTCCCTCTCCATCCCTGGGAAATACCTGAAAGTCCATAATACAACGTACAGATGCATCCATACCTCCTGTGCTCAGGGACTTCTCAAACACACTCAAATTGGGCTGCTCTCCTAGAAAATAAGGGCGTGAGATGTTCTTTTCCCACTCTTGTCTTCTCTGGGTTTATGAGTTAGTTCTTCAAACTCTTGGAAAAGACCCAAAGATAGGAATGGCCACATGAACGATACAATTTTTGCAATATTATTTGAAAAGCACTCAACATAACCTTTTATTGTTGGTATTCAGTCATTTCAGTCATGTCTGACTCTTCATGACCCCATTTGGGGTTTTCTTGGCAAAAATATGGAACAGTTTGCCATTTCTTCCTCTGGTTCATTTTACAGATGAGGAAACTGAGGCAAACAGAGTTAAGTGACTTGCCCAGGGTCACACAGGTAATATGTATCAACAGGGCTTACTCTCCTAAAATATGTCCACCATTACTGTTCTCTGAAATTCTATTATTAGGAACTCATTCCTTTGTATATGAAAGGAATTTGATCTCTTATGAGTCAGCTATTAGGATGTAAATGATCTTGAGAAGGGTAATACCTTAACTCAGGGATAACTTACTCCCAATTGATAAGTTACTGTTCAGCTAATTCCATTACTAGTTTTTCCCACCTCCCTCAGGTTTGTCCTACCTACTGTAATAATAGTTATTAGTTGTATAGTACAGTATAATAGTACAGTTGAATGTGTGCTGCATTTTGAATTGGAAAGTATACATTTTAAATTGCAATCAGAGAAATAGGATAATGATTAGATGTCAGGATTCAGCTATGCCCCTCTGATATTTACTTTCTATGTGACTCTGGGCAAGTCAGTTAACTCTCAATGTCTCAAGCAACTTTAAAAAAAATTGTTTTTCTCTTAAATTGTAGCCTGAATGCTGGTGGAAGGAATCCCCATTCCAGGAGCTTCCTGTGCTGACAGATCCTTGGGTGTCTTCCCGCAAAATTTACAACTACACAGAACAAAATAACTCATGAAAATGTGAGGCAATCCATGGAAAGGGGATTTATCTACATGATAGTTTACTATTTGAATACAACTTAAATGTTTGGTGTTAATCTTTCATTGGATATTCTTTCATGCCACCTTTCCCAGCAATCCCAGATAATTTTCTAGTCTTGCTTAATGTGAAATAGTATTCGGCCCGTTGGACATTTTGGTGAATGGGACTACACTGGTCCTGACAATGAGGTCAGAGCCTTTCTTTCCCATTGAGAATCCCCAACATGAATTCCACCTGAAGTGATTTTCATCATCCCTCCTGATTTGCATAGCACCATATGCTATCCTGTCTCTATCTTTGTGCAGTGGGGAAATAATTTCTTTTGACAGGATAACTATTATTACAGTAGGTAGGACAAACCTGAGGGAGGTGGGAAAAAATCAGTAATGGAATTAGCTGAACAGTAACTAGGCAATAACATTTGCACCATCACCAAACAGAGTGGCTAATCCTATCAGGTTGTCTGCAGAGTGCTCTGCCACTAGCAAGCCTAGGTAGCTTTGATTTTTACTGCATTTTGAATGTAGAGCATCCTGGATGGACTTTACCATGAGATGTTTATGCCTTATTGATAGAGAGAAGACTTGCTTGCTGCCGTATTTTGAAAAATGAAACATATAGGGCCAGGCTGCAAACCCAAAGGTGTAGCTCAAAGACTAAGATTCTTGCTATAAATTGGTTTTTCCACTTAGCTTGTTGGTCTCGTCTGTTAGATTAATAATCATGTTTTTAATTGTTATGTCAGAGGTTAATGCTTAATTATCTCACATGAAAAGGTAGTTTGCATCCTCTGGACTGAAAGGCTCATATAAGCCTTCTTCCCTTCCACCTACTCTCTGCCGTTCTCTTGTCAATGAGCTGGCAAGCCCTTCCAACATTCCCTTGGGAAGGATGAGATGATGTATTCCACAGCTGTAACTAATGATATTTGTACTTGGGGCAAAGGGCGGTGTGTAGGTTCATTTAGGATGTTGCTGAAACGGGACAATGTGAGTTGGGGTGAGGGCGATGCTGCTACCACGCAGCAGATCAGGCAGGTGAGAAGGTACCCCTGGGACGTATTACTGCTACTATTACTACAGATAGTGGTGGGGCAGGCAGGGAAGGAAACACCACCAGACCTGGGTTTCCTCGAAATTCCCTGCCTTAGGCCAAAGCTCCAGTTGTCCCCACTTTAGTTAGGGCTCTTTATTTTTTGAAAAGGTTTCAGTTGCAGTGGATTGCCTAGAAGGCAGTCAACAGCCCATTGCATTCAGTAACTTTGCCCCTACCTTGATCTGCACAAAATACTTGACTCCTAGAAAACAAGTTATCTTTCCCCATGTGTACTCCAGCACAGAGCTGAGATTCAAGCCCAACTGCAGTTTCTGAGACAAGAATTCAGGATCAGAATGGCTAAGAGGCAAGAGGTCAGTGCTCTATTGTCCTAAGCCTCTGGGAGGGAAGCAAGCCTCTGGATGCCTTAGCAAGCTAATCCAAAGATCGTCTCTAAGGTGTGAATGCTTTCTAAAACCTCCTGAAGCAAGAAAAAAAAAAACAGGGAATATAATTATAGGATTTGAGGGCTTTTAAAAGCCTGGGTCTTTAAAAGCAGTCAATTAAAGTTTACCTGCTGGGGTATTTGGCAAAAATAAATCAATATCTCATTTATTAAAAATTAAGAATCCATGAGCTTTTAAGGTTGACTTGAAAAAGGAGAGGAGTCTCTGAGTAGCAGAGCTGAAGGTTGGGAAGGATGGGGAAAAATGTGTTTCTGATTTCAAAAATGTCAGGACATTGGGGCTGTTGTCACGCTGCACTGCATTCCATTAGCATAATCAAGTTTGTTTCCTTTTACTTTATGAGCTGTAGAAAGCAGCAAAACTTGATTTGTATTCTCTTTCTTTTAAATCACTGGCTGTGCCCTTTAAGCCAGAGTATAGTTACAGCAGCTCCTCTAAAAGGCCGACAGGAAAGTAAACATCGGCTACTAGCTTTGTAGGAAATGGAAGAGGAAGGAGAAAAGCAGAAAAGGAAAGTGGCTCTTAGAGTACTCCCCACTTGCACCTTCCGACATCATTGACTTCTGTTAAAGAGTAGCTTAGTGTTCTGGGCCCTGAGTCCCTAGATTCCCAAACCCTGAGGTATGGAGTTTATTATCCACTGAAGTCTATTGACACTTTGATCAAAGTAAATGATTGGTCTTTGAAGATGTGGAGCTCATCCCTCTCTAGCCTTAGGGTTGGCCTCATCCACAATGTGATTTTAGGATAAACTCAATAGCTTAGTGTTTGATAAAGCCCCAAACCCCAGCTATTGGGGTAAGGACTCCTTCCTACGTGGACAAAAATTATTGGAAAAACTGGATAGTAATCTGGCAGAAATGAGGTTTCAATAAGCACCTCATACTACATAACAAGAGAAGGTCTGAATGAATACAAGTCTCACTTATAAATACTAGCATCATAAACAAAGTGGAGGAGAAAGGGGAAAAACATTACCTTTTGGCTCTATGGAAAGGGGAAGAGTTTATAATCAAACAAGAAATAATTTTTTTTAAACAAACATTTTAAAATTGTTGAGTTCCAAATTCTCTCACTCCCTTGTGCCTCTCCCCCCTCTTTGAGGAGGCAAGCAAATTGATATTGATTATAAATGTGAAATGATGCAAAACATATTTCCATACTTGCCAAGTTGCATAAGAACATGCAAATACCGGCCTCAGACACTTAACACAAAAACCAGCCATGTGACCTTGGGCAAGTCACTTAACCCCAATTGCCCTCCAAAAAAAAAGCAAAAAAAAAATAGCAAACAAACAGAATAAAACAATTAAAAATAGAGTTTAAGGGGCAGCTAGGTGGCACAATGCATAGAGCACCAGCCCTGGAGTCAGGGGGACCTGAGTTCAAATCCGGCCTCACATGCTTAATACAAAAACTAGTCGTGTGACCTTGGGCAAGTCACAACCCCAATTGCCCTCCAAAAAAAAGCAAAAAAAAGAATAATAAAAAAATAGAGTTTAAGAAAATGTATGCTTCAATCTGCATTCAGAGTTCATTAATTCTCTCTTAAGGTAGATAGAATTTTTCATTATGCGTCTTGGAATTTTCTTGGGTCATTGTTTTGATCAAAGTAGCTATGTTTTTCACAGTTGATTATCCTTATAACATTGCTATTACTATATCCAATGTTCTCCTGGCTCTGCTCACTTTACTTTGCAAGAGTTCCCATAAGTCTTCCCAGGTTTTTCTGAAATCACAATCATATACATGTTTAGCCTGTCCCCAATTAATGGACATCCCTTCAATTTCCAATTCTTTGCCACCACAAAAAGAGCTGTTATAAATATTTTTTTTGTACAAATAGACCCCTTTCCATTTTCTTTGATCTCTTTGGGATATAGACCTACTAGTGATATTACTGGGGAAAGGGTATGCACAATTTTATAGCACTTTGGGCATAGATTCAAATTGTTCTCCAGAATGGTTGGGCTACTTCACAGTTCTACCAACAGTGCATTATTAGTGTCCCATTTTTTCCATACACCTTCCCATTTGTCATCGACCATTTGTCATGTTAGCCAAACTGAATGGTGTAAGGTGGTATCTCAGAGTTGTTTTAATTAACATTTCTCTAATCAGTAGTGGTTCAGAGCATTTTTTTCATGTGACTATTGATAGCTTTGATTTCTTCAGAAAACTGCCAGTTTATGTCCTTTGATTATTTATCAACTGGGGAATGTCTTTTATTTTTATAAATTTGGCTCATTCCCTATATAGTTGAGAAATGAAGCCTTTATCAGAGAAATGTGTAAAAAAAATTTTTTCCTAGTTTCCTGTTTTCCTTTAATTTTGGCTGTATTGGTTTTGTTTGTACAAAAGCTTTTTAATTTCATGTAATGAAAATTATCTATTTTACTTCCTGTTATCCTATCTCTTTTTTGGTCATAAATTCTTCACTTATCCACAGATCTAACAGGTACATTTTCCCATACTCCCCTAGTTTACTTATGATATCACCCTTTATGTCTTAATCATTTATCCATTTTGACCTTTTCTTGATATATGGTGCGAGATGCTGGTCTATGCCTAGTTTCTACTGACCTTTTTTTTTCTAGTTTTCCTGGAAATTTTCATCACATTTTAAGTTCTTACTCAAAAAGCTTGGATCTTTGTGTTTATTAAATACTATGCTCATTTACTGTGGTATGTTGTGGACCTAATCTATTTAACTCATTTACCACTCCATATCTTAGCCAGTACCAGATTGTTTTAAATGATTACTGCTTTGCAATATAGTTTGAAATCCGGAACTGCTAAAGTTACCTTCTTTCACATTTTTTTTTGTTGATTCTCTTGATATTCTTAGCCTTTTGTTCTTCCAGATTAATTTTGCTTCTATTTTTTTCTAGCTCTATAAAATAATTCTTTGGTAATTTGATTGGTATGGCACTGAATAAGTAAATTAGCTTAGATAGAATTGTCATTTTTATTATATTGGCTCACCTTACCCATGAGCAATTAATATTTCTCTAGGTGCTTAGATCTGTCTTTATTTGTGTGAAAAATGTTTTTTAATCATGTTCACATAATCCCTGGGTTTATCTCGACAGTTATACTCCTAAGTATTTTACATGGTCTGTAGTAATTTGAAATGGAATTTCTCTTTCTATCTCTTGCTGCTGGACTTTGTTAGTAGTATATAGAAATGCTGATGATTTGTTTAATTTCTTCCTCTAAGATAGAGTTATTCAAGTATTCTATTTCCTTTACTGTTAATCTGGGTAGTTTATATTTCTGTAAAAAATTCAGCCATTTTACTTAGATTGTTAGTTATACTGAGATGTAATTGGGAAAAATGACTCTAAATAATTACTTTAACTTATCTTTATCAGTGATGAATTCACCTTTTTAATTTTTGATTCCGGTAATTTGGTTTTCTTCTTTATTTAAAAAAAATCAAATTATCCAATGGCATATACATTTTATTGGTTCCTTTGTAAAACTAACTCCACACTGTTGTTGTTGTTTCACTTTCAATTTTATTAATCTCTCCTTTGATTTCTAGTATTTCCTTTTTGGTGCTTAATTGAAGATTTTTAATTTGTTCTTTTTCTTTCTTGCCTTTTTTTAGTGGCATGCCCAATTCATTGATCTGTTCTTTCTCTCTTTTACTGATGTAAGCATTCAGAGATTTAAATTTTCCTCTAAGTACTACTACTTTGGCTGCATTCCACAAATTTTGGAATGTTATATCATTATTGTCATTCTCTCTAATAAAATTGTTGATTATTTCTATGATTTGTTCTTTTACCCACCCATTCTTTAGATTATTTAATTTCCAATGAACTTTTATCTATGTTTTCATGGTCAATTATTGAATGTAATTTTTTTTTTGCATTACAATCTAAAAAGGGACCATTTAATAGTTCCATTTTTCTGCATTTGGTTGTGAGGTTTTATGTCCTGATACATGGTCAATTTTTGTGAAAGTGCCAGGTACAATTGAGGAAAAAATACATTCCTTTCTATTCCCATTCAGTTTTCTCCAGAGGTCTATCATATCTAACTTTTTAAAGATTCTACTCATCTCCTAAATTTATTTCTTATTTAGTTTATGGTTAGATTTATTTTGCTCTGAGACGGGAAAGTTGGCATACCCTACTCGTATAGTTTTACTATCCATTTCCTCCTGTAATTCATTTAACCTTTCTTTTAAGGATTTGGATGCTATGCCATTTGGTGCATATATGTTTAGTACTGATACTACTTCGTTGTCTATCGTTCCTTTTAACAAGGTATAGTTTTCCTGTTCATCCCTTTTAATTAGATCTATTTTGCTTTTCCTTTGTCTGAGATGATGATTGCTACCCCTTCCCTTTTCATTTCAGCTGAGCAATGATAGATTCTGCTCTAGCCCCTTATTTTAATTCTGTGTGTTTTTCTCTGTTTCTAGTGTGTTTCTTGTAATCAACATGTTATAGGATTCTGGGTTGTTGTTTTTTTTTTTTTGTATATTCTGCTCTCCATTTCTGTTTTATGGGTAAGTGCATTCCATTCACATTCACAGGGATGCTTACTAACTGTGCATTTCCCTCTGTCCTATTTATCCTTCTCTTTCTTTTTATACTGTTCATCCCATAAAGTCTGTTTTGCTTCTGACAACTATCTTTTTTTTAATCTCTCTTTCTTTTATCACCTTCCCTGCCTCCTTGCCTGTTGGGTAAGGGAGATTTCTATTACAATTCTATATAATTGTACACACACACATACACATGTGTGTATGTGTGTTTTCTCCAACTGAACCAATTTAGTTCTGATTGAGGTCTAAGCATTTCCTGCTCCTTCCTCCACACCATTTTCCCATACAGTGTAAAAGCTCCTCCTTTTCTTGCCTATTTTACTTTCCCCCTTTTTTCCTCTCCTTTCCCCCTTCTACAAGGGCATCTCTCTTTCACACACACACACATTTATTTACATCATTCAAACATAGTCAACTCACTCTATGTAGAATCTTTCTGCTTTAATAATGATAAAGTTCTTAGAAAAATTAAATATTATCTTCCCTTATAGAAAGTTAATCAGTTTAACTTTATTAAGTTCCTTATGATTATTTCTCTTTAATGTTTACCTTTTAATGTTTCTCTTGAGTCTTGTATTTGAAAGTCACATTTTCTATTCAGCTCTTGCTTTTCATCAGGAATGATTAAAAGTCCTCTATTTCATTAAATATCCATTTTTCTTATGAAGGTTTATACTCAGTTTTGCTGAGTAAATTATTCTTAGTTATAATACTACCTCTTTTGCTTTCTGGGATATCGTGTTTCAATCTATCTAATTCTTTAATGTGGTAGCTGCTAAATCCTTTGTGATCCTTTTTGCTGTCTGAATTATTTTCTGTTTGTCCTGGGAGCTCTGGAATTTGGCTCTAGTATTCCTAGGAGTTTTCATTTTGGGATCTCTTTCAGATGGTAATTGGAGAATTCTTTTAATTTTTGTTTTGCCCTCTGGTTTTAGAATATCATGACAATTTTCCTTGATGATTTCTTGAAATATGATGTCTAGACTGTTTCTTTGATCATGCCTTTCAGGTAATCCAATAATTCTTTAATTAATTTTTTTGAACTGTTTCCCAGATCAATTGTTTTTCCAGTAAGACATTTCATGTTATCTTCTATTTTTTTTCATTCTTTTGACTTTGTTTTTCTTATTTTTTGATGTATCATGGAGTCATTATCTCCTACTTGCCCAATTCTAATTTTAAAGGCATTATTTTCTTCAGCAAGTTTTCATACCTCTTTTATCATTTGGCCAATTCTGGTTTTTAAGGAGGTCTTTTCTTCAGGGAATTTTTATATCTCCTTTTCCATTTGGCCAAATCAGTTTTTCCCCCAATTTTTAAACATTTTTTATTTAAAGTTTTGAGTTCCTAATTATACATCTGCAGTTATGTAAAACATTTCTATATTACTCATTTTGTACAAGAAGACTCTAATAAAAGAAAAAGAATGTAAGAAAGAAAGTGAAAATAGCATGCTTCAGTCTATCTTCAATCAATATCAGTTCTTTCTCTAGAGGCAGATGGTATGCTTCATCATTAGTCTTTTTGGATTGTCTTGAATCATTGTATTGCTGAGAATAGCTAAGTCATTCACAGTTGATCATCTTATAATATTGCTGTTACTGTGTACAACATTCTCCTGGTTCTGTTCATGATACTATGTATCAGTTCATGTCAGTCTTTCCAGGTTTTCTGAAATCATCCTTCTTGTCCTTTCTTATAGCATAATAATATTCCATTACAACCATATCCATCCCCAATTGATGTGGATCTCTTCAAAGTCCAATTCTTTTTTTTTAATTTAGCATTTTATTTTCCCCCAATTACATGTAAAAACAATTTTAACATTCATTTTTAAAACTTTGAGTTCCAAATTCTTTTTTCCTCCTTCCCCATCCCCTAATTGAGAAGACAAGCAATATGATATATGTTATATACATGTAGTTAGGTAAAACATATTTCCATATTAGTCATGCTATAAAAGAAAATATAGCCTTCCACCCCCACAAAAAAAAAGCTTAAGAAAAAAAATAAAGTTAAAAAGTATGCTTCAATCTACATGTATTCAGATACCATCAGTTCTTTATTTAGGAATGAATAGAATTTTTCATAATAAATCCTTTAGAGTTGTTTTGGAATTTAAGTTTTCTTTATTAGTGCAATATATTTCTTATTTTCAGTTTTATTAATCTCTCCTTTGATTTTCAGTATTCCAATTTGGTGGTTAATTGGGGCTTTTAAATTTTTTTCCCTTGTAGTAGTAGTACTTGTAGTACTAGTTTGTAATTTTTATTGCATTATTATTTGAAAAGGATGCATTTACTATTTCTGCTTTTCTGCATTTGATTGTGAGGTTTTTATGTCCCAATACATGGTCAGCCTTTGTGTAAGTGTCATGTACTGCTGAGAAAGTGTATTCCTTTCTATTCACATTCAGTTTTCTCCAGAGATCTATCATATCTACCTTTTCCAAAATTTTGTTAACCTCTTTAACTTCTTTCTTGTTAGTTTTTTGGTTAGATTTATCTAGTTCAGAAAGAAGAAAGTTGAAGTTCCCCTACCAGTATAGTTTCGTTGTCTATTTCTTCCCGTAAATCTCAAATATTTAGGTGCTATGCATTTTTGGTACATATATGTTTAATATTAACATGACTTCATTCTCTATGATACCTTTCAGCAAGATATAGTTTCCTCCTTTATCTCTTTTAATTAGATCTATTTTTGCTTTTGCTTCATCTGAGAGCACAATCACTACCCCTGCTTTCTTTGATTCAGCTGAAACATAATAGACTCTGCACAGCTCTTTCCCTTTACCCTGTGTGTATCTCTCTGCTTCAAATATGTTTCTTGTAAATAATATATTGTAGGATTTTGGTTTTTAATTCATTCTGCTATCTGCTTCCATTTTATGGGTGCATTCATGCCATTCACATTTATAGTTATGATAACTAGCTGTGTATTTTCCTCCTTGCTATTTTTTCACTTGTTTATTCCCCCTTTCTTACTTCCCACCCTTCCCTCCCTTACATATGATCACTTCCTTTCCCAATATACCCTCCCTTTCATCATTTCCACCTCCCCCTTCTATTATCCTCATCCCTTTTCCCTTCCTTATAGGATAAGATAGATTTCTATTTTCAACTGAATGTGTATGCTATTCCCTCTTTGAGTTAATTTTGATGACAGTAAGGTTTAAGTTTTGCTTGCCACCCCCTCCATTATAATAGCTCTTTCATGCTTCTTTTATGTGGGATAATTTATCCCATTCTATCTCTCCTTCCTTCTTCCAGTACAATTTTCTTTCCCACCTCTTTATTTTGTTTTGGGGGGTATCAACCCATCATATTAACCTTATGTCTACACCCTCTGTCTACATATACTCCTAATTGCTCTTATAGTAATAAAGTTGTTAAGAGCCACAAATGTCTTGTCATGTAGAAATATAAACATTTTAACCTTATTGAATTTCTTGTGTTTTTTCTCTCTTTTTTCTCTTTTTATGTTTCCCTTGAATCTTGTATTTGGAGGTCAAAATTTTTATTCAACTCTGGTCTTTTAATTATAAATGCTTGAAAGGCCTCTATTTCACTAAATATTCATTTTTCCCCTGAAAGATTATATTCAATTTTGCTGGATAGGTGATTTTTGGTTGTAATCCTGACTTCTTTGCCTTCCAGTACATTATTTTTCCAAACCCTCTGGCTCTTTAATGTGGAAGCTGCCAAATCCTGTGTAATCCTGACTGTAGCTTCATGATATCTGAATTGTTTCTGTTTGATTGCTTACAATACTTTCTCCTTGATCTGGAATTTGGTTATGATGTTCCTGGGAGTTTTCATTTTGGGATCTCTTTCAGGTGGTGATTGGTGCATTCGTTCAATTCTATTTTGCTCTCTGGTTCTAATATATCAGGGCAATTTTCTTTGATAATTTCTTGAAAAGTGTTGTCCAGGCTTTCTTTTTTTATCATGGTTTTTAGGTAGTCCAATAATTCTTATATTATCTCACCTGAATATATTTTCTAGGTTAGTTGTTTTCACAATGAGAAATTTCACGTTTTCTTCTATTGCTTTACTTTTTTTATTTTCTTTTTTTTACATTTTGAAGTCTCATAGAGTTATTATTTCCACAAAATTTGATTCTAATTTTTAAGGAAATTTTTTTCTTCAGCAAGCTTTTGTACTTCCTTTTCTATTTGGCCAATAATATTTTTTAGGGAGTTGTTTTCTTCAGTAATTTTTTTTTGTATATCTTTCCTTATACTATTAACTCTTCATGATTCTCTTGCATTACTCTAATTTCTTTTCTTAAATTTTCTTCTATTTTTCTAATTTACTTTTAAAAATCCTTTTAAAGATCTTCTAAGAATTCTTTTTGAGCTTGAAACCAAATTACATTTTTCTTTGAGGCCTCACATTTAGTTATATTGACACTATTGTCTTCTTCTAAGTTTATGCCTTGATCTTCCCTATAACTACAATAACTTTCTAGAGTCAAGCTCTTTAAAAAAAAATGTTGCTCGGGGTGGCCAGTTGGCTCAGCGAGTAACAGCACCGGCTCCAGTGTCGGGATGACCTGGGGATTGAATCCGGGCTCAGATACTTAGCACCACACCAAGAAATAACTGGCCGTGTAACCTTGAGCAAGTTACTTAACCCCGATTGCTTAAAAAAGAAAAAGAAAAAAAAGTTGCTCATTTATTCTGTCTTTTTTTATGACTTGGTATTTTTATGTGAGAGTTGGGCTCTGATCCTGTACTGTCCCAAGCTTTTGGCACTGGGAATCTGGGTCTTACTATTGACTTTCACTGGGCTTCAGGACTTAGCTACTTTCTCTATCTAGAGGGTAGGCTTGCCTTCTGGCTTGTATGGGGAGGAGGGCTTCCTTGTTGACCTCCTCTAGGTATGGGGTTTAGCTGCTAGTCTGCTTGGGAGGAGAGGAGGGACTTGCTGCTGGGTTGCTATGTAAATGGGATCTCTTAGGACCCCAGGAGTGGGTTCTCATTGTTGGCCATCCCCAGGGTGGGGCTTTACTATTAGTCAGCAATGGGGTCAAGACCTTTGGTGGCTTGTGCTGGGGGTAGGGTCACTGGAGTGGGGCCTTGCTGCACTGCATTGCACAGACTGCTTGCTTTGTTAGGAGGCAGTTGGTTTGCAGGAGAGCAGGGTCCAAGCCATTGGCTTGGAGCCTTGTTGCAGGTCCCCTGCAGTGAGTCTGGCTGCTGCTACTGCTCTTTGACCTCACTCCCCTCCACCCCCAGACCTTTCCTCTTATGTTGTTAAGCTGCTTCCCTACTCCTAGTTTTCTAGTTGTTTGAAGGGGATTTGGGAAGGGCTTCAGAGGGTTCCTTCCTCACTATGCCATCTTGGTGCCAGAAGTTCCAAATCTGTTTCTTAAGGTATTATTTTCTTCAATATTGTTTTGTACCTCTTTTACCAGGCTGTTAATTATCTTTTTATAATTTTCTTCATTTACTTTCAAAAATTTTTTTCTTTTGGGGTGGCTAGGTGGAATAGTAGATACATCACCAGCCCTGGAGTCAGGAGTACTTGAGTTCAAATCCGGCCTCAGACACTTAACATAAAAAGTAGCCATGTGACCTTGGGCAAGTCACTTAACCCCAACTGCCCTCCAAAAAGCAAAAAAAAAAAATTTTTTCTTTTACCATTCTTATTTGATTTTGAAACTCTTCCAAGAATTCTTATTGGGCTTGCATCCGTCCAGTTCCCATTTTTCTTTTAGGCTTTGTTTGTAGCTTCAAACAAGGAATAGAAAGTCTCAAAGAAGGTAAAATAGACAATTTGAGTACATAAAATTTTAAAGTTTTTTGCACAGAAAAAATACCACCGCCTGATATTTGATATCTTTTCTCTTAAGTACCTTGAGAATCAATCCCTTAATACCTTAAAAAATGTGTCACCTCTGACATACTTTTATGTGGACTTGGAATGATTCCATTTTTTCCATGTTTTTTTTTTCTTTTACTGTTATACCATTTAGATATAGTGATTCCACTGTCATGGATGGAGAAGAGAATTTGTCATAGAAACCTTTATAATTCTATTTTCAACCATTTGCTTTCCTTCCTTTAATTGCCTTTGTGATGATTTGCTTTAGTTATATTTTATGTCAATTTTTCTCCCCCACCCCCTTCTACTTGCTGTTTGATGTTTCATGAAGTGATACTACTCATAATCTTCCAACAGCAACTTTTGTGAGATTTTGACAAACAAGTTTATATTCTAAATCGATGTTGCTTTTGGCTGCTATATCTTTCCATTTGGCAAGGAGATTAAGTGTTTACTGTCTGAGTTAGTTTCTAGGCTTTTTCTGATCTCTTCATCTTGGTGATAGATTTTAGTTCAATTTCCTTAAGAATTGCAGCCAGTCTGTTTTGATATCTGTGCTTTTATCAATTTCCTCTCTTTCAGCATAAACAACTTGTTTAAATAAGCCAAATTCTATTTATTTCAGTTGAGCACAATGTTTCTTGTTATTTTTATTCTTCTCCTATTTTGTGTTGACTTTTATTTTTGCACCAAAGTTAGTGTTTGGATTGTACACAAATAGTATCATAGATGCCTTTTTCTGACAGTTACTTATGTAATTGCTTTTGCCGATATCACAAAGTGAGTTGCCATTGATGTGTAGATCTCTATCTGTGGCATGAATCTATCTGCTAAACCAAGTCTTTATGTAGAATTGGATGCATTTATTGCTGTGTATACTGTAACAATAAGTATGACTCCTATTTTGAGAATCCTCTTCCCTTTCAACTCCAATAGAAAAAATGTTTGCCTTAAGTGAAGAATGTCATAAACTTTTTGCCTACTAGTTAAAAATTTAAGAGCTTTTGGGGAAATAATATTGCAACCTCTTGTAACCTTTCTCCTTATTAGAAGTTCTGGTAATGGGACATAGTAGTTGGAGAGATAGCCTTTTAGTTAGAAAGGGTCCAAGTTTCCTTAAAGAGAAAATGGGTATGTGACCAAGGACAAGTCAGTCAACTTTTCAGTACCCTCAGGCAACTCTCTAAGCCTATAAGTTCTAGGTAGGTGTTGATCTTCATCAATGGAGGGAATTTACATAATGGAAGATACTTCAAATGAAATCACCAAAAAAAAATAATAAGTTCTGTATATTCGTTTTTGTTTTTCTGTTTTTTTGTTTTTGGTGTTCTGTGAGAGGATACTCTATAGACCTCCCACTCTGAACTGGCAGCCTTCTCCCAGGTCACCCATAAGAATATTTTTGTTGTGGTTGTAGTTGTCATCATTGTCATTGTTGTTCAGTTCTTTCAGTAGTGTCTGACTCTTTCTGACCCCATTTGGGTTTTCTTGGCAAAGATACTGGAGTGGTTTGCCATTTCCTTCTCCAGTTAATTTTACAGATAAGTAATGGAGGCAAACACAGTTAAGTGACTTGCCCAGGATCATACAGCTAAATAAGTGTTTGAGGTCAGATTTGAACTAAGGAAAATGAGTCTTCATAACTCCAGGCCCAGCACTCTAACCTCTACACAACCTAGATGCCCTCTGGCATATGGTAGGCACTTAATAAATGCTTATTGACTAATTTTCTTAGCTGCTAACTTATTTCATAACCATTGACTGAGAAAGCAAAAAGATTTTATTTCTCCAGCCTCAAACCTAAGACAAATAATTGATTTATAAATGATTTCCATATTGGTAAAAAGGCATTTTATGTTTGTTAAAATGTTATCAATTATTTTTACTAAGCCTATACCCCAAAGAGATCAAAGAAAGAAGAAAAGGACTCATATGTACAAAAATATTTATAATAGTTCTTTTCATTATGTCAAAGAACTAGAAACTAAAAGGGCATCCATTTAATTGGGAAAGGACTGAACAATCATAGTATATAAATGTAATGGTATACTACTGTGCCATAAGGTTATGGTTGTGGTGTGGTTTGTCCTTCATTCTTGAAGAGGACCGTGGCTTTAGGAAGATGATGTCATGACTTGTAGTTGAATTGGATTTGAGTGAGGGAGTGCTGTGCAAGGTCACCAGCCTCACTTTTTCCTCCAGACGCATTTCTGAGTCCAGTGGCCAGATATCCATCAGGACAACTGGAGATGACCCAGGGTGTAGTGGGAGACCTTGGCCTTTTTAAGCTAGGATCTTTCTGCGTTTTCACTTGAAGTGAGGCAATGCTTATTCAGTGAGTGGGCCTGTTTAAGAATTTATTCAAGGGATGACCCCTTTAATTAAAAAGAAAAAAAGAAAAGGAATGGCAAAAGAAATGGCTTTAGGGAAATATGAAAAGATTTTATGAGTTGATGCAGAGTGAAGGGAGTAGGACCAAAATCCCATGGATGGCCGTGATTCCCAAACTTTGTACCACAGGGCACTGCAGGGAGCCCACAGAATATTTTAAATCTTCAAGGGAAGCATTGTGACTGTTATCTCTTGGACACTGCTCAACCTACTAGCTTGAGGTAGTTTACAATTTCAACATCAGTCCTAAATTCCTTTTGATGAAGTTCTCAAATGTTTGACATGCGGTTATAATTTTTGTTGTGGCTATAACTTACTGAACCTTCATGTTTGTGATGTCATTTTATGATAAAAAGCAAGTACAGCATAAAAACTAACGTGGAACAAAAACTAAGGTGTTGATGTTCGTTCTGATTCCAAAGTCTGCAAAGTTGTGCAGTGCCAAAAGGCATACATAACTCATTAACAAATGAAAAAAAAATTTTTACTTCAATTTATTTTTATTATTCTTTGATGGCTTCTAAATTGTTAGGACACAGATACTTATTAAGTTGTTTGGCAATAGCTATTTGATAAATGGAATAGGTAGGCATTTCTTTTGGCATAGAAATGCTGTAAAAAAAATACTGAGACACTAAGAATACCATGGACTAAGAAAGTTTGGGAACTTCTGGTGCATTGTAACAATACTATAAAAACAAATAACTTCAAAAACTTAAAATATATATCTGATCCAAACAATGATCAACCATGATTCCAGTTTCTAGTGATAAAGAATGCCAGCTGTGCCAGTGAGTTCAAAATGCAGAGCTAGACATAGGTTTTCTGACATTGGCAATTCAGTTATTTGTTTTGCTTGACTATGCATAATAGTTAGGAAGCATTTCACATTTCTCTTCCTCTCCCTGCCACACCAAAGGAGTGGGTAAAAGGAGAGGTAGGAAAGAAAGAAAATAAATGCAAGTTAACTGAAAAAAATAATTATTGAAAATCATTTATTTCAATTTTATATTATTTGGTATTTGCCATGTTCAAAGTGTTCATGATACATAAATGTGTGTCTTCTGAATAATCTTTAACCACTCTCATTTCTTGCTCTTGAACTATATTTTCCAATATTTTGTTATCATCTTCCCCTATGTCCATCTATCCACTGAAGTCACCAACTATAAAAATATATGCTGAATAGAGAGGCTTTTACTGAGATATTCTATAGAATTTTTGTATTCCTTCCATGATACATTGGCCCATAAGTATTGCAACTATTTCATACTAGTCTTTTTTTGCAAATGCTTGTCATAAGCACTACAGTATGAGATGACCATGAAATTATAAAGCCAGGTCTTCCAACTTCATCTTCTTCTTCAACAAGAACCTAGAACTTAATCTTTCCATTTCACCATAGCTGCTATTTTGTCTTCTGTTTTCATTTAGAGTAAGAATGTCAAAATAGATAAGATTCCAGCTGTATGTTTATTTATAGTAAGAGCATAGTAAGTTAGCAGAGGAGAAACAGAAGCTACATTGGGTATATCCTGGATGTGAAGAGGATAGTATGAGCTCATCAGGAAAAGAGAAATAGGGAAAGATTCTATAAGGGTAGATGAGAAAGCCTGAAATAGGCACTTGGTCTCCTTCACAATTTCATCTAGGGCTGACTGTTCTTAGCCCTTACATCTCTCATCATCCAGGTTTGACTAAGCACCCAAATCACATGTGACATTGTAGTAGGCCATTTTTACTTGGTTTTGTTTAGACACTATATTATCTCTGCCCTCAAGCACCTGACATTTTAGCACCCTATTTCTCAACCAGTGAATTAGGACACGCCTGTATATTACAGAGACTTTAGTGACTTGTCCTGGCATGCAGAGCTTTTCCCATAGCTCAGTGCTGGGCATCTTGTTTTTGAGTTCTACCCTGCTGATTCAACTATTCGGTTAACCTTTTGCCTGTGCCTTGACCTTAGATCTAAGGATTAGTTCTGTACCTAGGAATACTCCTTTCCATATTCCCTTCCTCACATTCCCATTTATCTTTTTCCTATCTTCCCATCACAGTATATCCTTCTTCCTCTTTTCCAAATAGTAATGCTACTTGGAAGTCAATGTTTTCTCATCCATGCTTCTCCATGATCCATGATTACTTCTCTTTCTCAGTTCTTTCTTTCTCTTCACTACTGAAGTCAAGTTAATTCTTTGCAAAGCTCTGTCCCATTGGCCTCTCACCTGTGCCCCTCTATGTAGATTTTTATAAGCAGTTGTGAAGGCACCTATTGCCCTTCCAGATATGCTGTAAGTCAAGTGGCCTTCTCGTGATCCTCCAAAAAGGCCTTACATTTTATATAGAACTTCCAGGTTTACAAAGAGGATAGGTTTACCTTATGATAA
The DNA here is from genome assembly GCF_028583685.1 of Petaurus breviceps papuanus. Classification (NCBI taxonomy): domain Eukaryota; kingdom Metazoa; phylum Chordata; class Mammalia; order Diprotodontia; family Petauridae; genus Petaurus; species Petaurus breviceps. The sequence continues at coordinate 15,217,563 of NW_027186296.1, read as the reverse complement.
ACTTGACTGTTGCAACCATTTAGGAACACAAAGGAAGTTTCACTGAAGGGATTGGTAAGTGAATGTTGAAAGCAGCAGGTCTTTATTACAAGTGGTTTAATTCACATAAGGTAAAGTTCAAGCCTTCAAAAGAGACCCACGGTTGAAAATGAGGGAATGAAACAACTTTGGAAGGAACTTATACTACCAAAATGAGAGCAGCAACTGGGACCTTCAGAACCAAAGTAGAGAAGAGATACATTAAAGGATTTCAAATAGAGAAACTGAATGAATGAATGAATGAATAAATGAAACATTTGTTAAATGCTTACTACATTAAAAATCACTACAGTAAGTGCTGGGAATACCTTAGGATACCTTGCTGAAACAACTAGGCCAACTTGCTCAATGACACAGGCAACTTCTTGTTGCAAATGGGGATTATACATTCTCATTGACCCAGGCATGTCCATGAGTGTGCTAGTAAATGTTTAACAACCAGCTCTCCAAAAAAAAAATTGTATATATGACATACTTTTAAGTTTAATTTACATTATTAACATTTTCTCCATCACTTAAGACTAGACAAACAACAAACTAAACTGAGCTCTGATTTGTAGCACTTGCTGATTTCTGAGGTGTAAATGCTTACATTGAAAATTTAACAACATGAAGGTATAAACCAGCTCCAGCACATCCTTGGAATATCTGGTGTCAGAGGCAGTGAGGCCAAGAACAGACAACAAGGTTGTTCTAGAAACATGGAGCATGGATGTTTCTAGCACTAAAGATTCCAGCAAAGGTGAGGGCAAAAGTGCTAGGAGGTCTCAGGCTATAGAGAAGTAATCTATTACAAGAAATTGTAGTCTCCCCAGACTCCAAAAGCCAACAGGTTGTTGTGTTTTTGTTTTGCACTATCACAGCAGTACTAATAACTTCCAATGAATTTATATATGTATATATATATATATATAATACTTTGTAACTATAAAGTCTACACAAATCTCAGCTACTATTAAGAAATGGAAACAGAAAAAATTATTGATTTGCCTACAGGCACACAGGAATTGGTCCAGCAATTCAAGTCTTATGGCTCGTCCTAGTACTCTTTTTGCTAAACAAAGCTACCTTTTTGATTGAGAAAGGTTAAGAAATACAAATCCATTCAGTCACTGTCAGCATATAATTACTGAGTGCCCAAGGGACTGATAGTACTACCATGGGTGCTAATGACAGGTGGTCTTGGTATTTACAGACTTTTTTCCAATCCAGTAGCACCATTACTTACTCTTCCTAACCACTTCCAGTCTATATTTCCCTTTGACTCGGTCATTCATTTTTTTGCAGAAGACATATTCAATAGAGTATGTCTTCAAATGTTTGAACGACTCTCACACTTGGCTGTATGGGGCAGAAGTAAAAAGAATAGGTGAAGTTGTAGAAAGCCAGATTTAGATTTTATTAAAAAACAAAAACAAAAAACAACTTCATAAAAATTAGAGCCACCCAAAAGTGAAATGGGAAGTGTCAGGAGGTAGTGAGTTTCTACCTCACTGGAGATTTTCAAACCATAACTAGATGTTAGGTATTTCATAGAAAGAATCTTTGGTTAAGTATGGTTTGGGCTGAATGGTCTATAAGCAGGTAAATATTTAATAACCAGCTTTTGGGGGAGGGAGGGAGGGCAGGAATGTGCTATGACACTCTTTTAAGCTTAATATTCATTCTTCATATTTTTCTCCATCACTTTCTTAAGTCCAGACGGTCAACAAAGCAACAATCAAGTACTGATTTGTAGTGTTTGCCAACTTCTGAGGTAAAAATGCTCACATTGAAAGTTTCACAATTGTGAGTCAGTTTGAACTGGCTCTAGCATGCCCCTATCTGTGAGATTCCTTCTTAGATTCTGTGATTCCACTTTAGAAAACAACAAGTGAGAGGCATATTATAAAAATTCCAAATCCATTTTTTTTGTGCTTGGAAGCTCTCAGAGAAAAAAGACTTCCTTTTTACCCTGTCCCCTCTCCCCTTGTTCCACCCTCCCCTAGTGATCTGCCTGACCACTTTGTTTCAATATTTATAACTCATACTCACTCCCCATTCCATTTGAGGTAAATGCAGAAGAGTCAGGATCATCCTGAAATCTTACTTCTACTTCTTATCATCTTGGACTGGCTAAGGAAGAAATAGTTCAGACACTTTTGGCAGGTGTTCGAGATTCATGATAGGATACACGTTTTCAGAGGGTGACAAAACACAAAAACCCAACTGACAACAATAATATCTTAGCTAAGCCCTTGTGTGCCAATAGAGATGCAAACCTTTGAGGCTAGAACCAAGTCTCAGGAAGCAAGTCTGAACAAAAGATCTACAGGGATAAGCACACCTACTTACTGCACAGGCAGGTCTGAAGGCAAATGAGATAATGACTCCAAAGGACATTGAACTCCTTGGTGTTGTTTGTCCTTCCTTATTGAAGGCCATGACCCCAGGAAGGTGATGCCATGACTTGCAAGTGAATTGGATTTAATCGAGGGAGGGCTGTGCAAAATCATCAGCATCACTCTCTCCAGATTCAGTATATATTAAGTACTTTGTAACTATAAAGTCTACACAAATATCAACTACTACTAAGAACCATCTGGGTCCAGTGGTAAGACATAGATCAGAACAACTGGAGAGGCCCCAGATGCAGTGGGAGGCCTTTCCTTTTTCAAGTTAAGGTCTCTCCCAGGTCTCAGTTACACTGAGGCAATACCCATTCACTGATAAGGCTAGGTAAGAAATGAGGCAAAGAATGGCTTCTTTTAGTAAAAAAAAAAACAGTCTGGGAGGGGAAGACCCTAAGGGTTTCTGACCAAAACAGAAACAGTTGCTATTTACACTCACCCTGAACCATAAGAGCTCAAGCAAACCAAGTGTAGCTTGGGCTGGGACCTATTTATTGTTGGTCGGTCAATGAGAACCAGAGTGATATGGGTTTAAGGCATGGTTATTAAGAAAGAAATCTAGCTGGTAAACCCCAAGATATCTTGCAGGGTTTTGGTGATAAAAATTTATATTCCTTTGGGCAGAGCACCTGCAGTTAAGGGTATGATACCCTATGTGGATAGAGGGAGAGGAGGGAGGGAGAGAAAGAGGAAGGGAGGGAACAAAAGGAAGGAAGGAAGGAAGGAAGGAAGGAAGGAAGGAAGGAAGGAAGGAAGGGAGGGAGGGAACTGCATTGCCCAACTGGAACTGACCAATTGGGTCCCAAGTGGGGCAGCTACTACTACTTGCAGGTTGCTGTTTGTCCTGTGTTCTTGAAAAGAACTCAGGAAGGAGATGTCACGAACTGGATTTAAGTGAGGGAGGACTGTTCATAGTCACCAGGCTCACTGTCTCCTCTGGAGTCATCTGGGTCCAGTGGCAAGATATAGATGAGGACAACTGGAGATGGCCCCGAATGTCTCAGCTCCTTAAGTATAAGCAATAGAAGAATATTTATTTATGTGACTTTTAAAGACTTGATGGGAACGTCTGTCAGAATTTGCCTGACCTCTTGACCTCATTCCTTTGCTCTTTGCCTCAGTCAAGCCACTAATATACCCTACCTGGTAAATGGTTGATAAGACATCAGAAGCTCTGAGGGCTAGAGTCTTAACAATAACCCTCCTGTCTGGCCCTATCCTGATTTCTACCTCCTGATTCAGTTCCTGGTATTTGCTTTCCCAGTATTGCTCTGATGATTCAGGTGTGGTTAACCCACTATCTACTCATACTTGACTACTTCCTGATGCTCAGCTGATCCTGGTGTCTGAGAAAAGGTGGGTATACATTGGATGGAATTGATATCCTTGGTGTTTCAACCAGCTGTCGATATCCTTGAAATTGACAGCTGATGATGGCAGTAGATATTGTCAAAGTTTTTCCCACTTCCTCTTCCTTCCATCTCCTATGAAATTGATAGAGTTCTGATCAACAGGCAAAACTGCCAATGGTCATATAGGTAGTGAGAAGGTACAAAGTGAAGGAAGTTTAGTTTTGCACTAATTCAATTTGAGAAAAATTTAGCAAGTACCTACTATGGGCAAGGCATTATGCTAAGCATCAGGGATTCAAAAATGAAAAACCACATGGTCTCTGCCCAGAAGGAACTTATGGTTATGTAAGTACTACTCATAGATTTGCTGGTAAATGTTGAACAACTGGCTGTCTGGGAGAAAAAAAAAGAAAAAAAAGAGTATGTACAACATTTTAGAGTTTAAGCTGAATTCACATTTTTCCCCATCAGTTTCTTAAGTCTAAACAATCCACAAAACAATAAATCAAGTCCTGATTTTTAGCATTTGCCAATTTATCAACTCTCCAGAGTCCATATGAGTTGACTTCAACACAACTCTGATATTTGGATAAAGTGCCATACCTAAAAAGGGCATATGTAGGAAAAATATTCCAGGAAAACTTAAAGGGTAGAACATTCTCACATAGAGAGACCAAAGAAGACTTTATGGAGGAGATGGAAACTGTGCAAAGCCTTGAAAGAAGAAATACATTTTGCCAGATGGATATGAGGTGGGAATACATCTCAAGTATGGGAGAGGCTCCATTCAAATCACCACATAATAACAATCTAAAGGCTTGCTTCCCACATGCTATATGAATTCTTGTGAAATTAGGGGAATTGTTTTCCTAGTTTCCTAGATGTAAATTGTGCATAGGCTGGTTGGTCTTTTTGTTGGAGACATAGTTGTTCTATAAAAAGTAGCCTCTACCTTTCATATAAAATACTGATGATGGGTATCAGGGCTGAGTGAAGAAACAAAGGAAGTCTTTCACGCTATAGCGTGAAAGTTCATTAGTGAACTGCTTCAGAAAGGAAAGATAGCTATAGGAAGGAAATCCAGATGTACATGAGTAAAAGACTCCAATCTTCCTTTTCAACCCAGAAAGGCTTGTAGAATATCTTTATTCTAGGGCATTTTGATTTCATTATTTGCTTCAGATGAGCCTCCTTTCTGTACTTACTATCTCTCCTGTTTATCATCTTGTGTTAGTTAAGGGACACTATAGCAGAACAGCACCAGCTGGTCTTGTGATTTCTACCCCCAGGATGGACATTACTACTCTCCTATGGTCTGCTCTTTGCCTCACACTAGGTGCTAAATTTTTCCAGATTGAACAATCTGCTGCACCTGCTTTCCCCAGATCGACCAGTTTCTCAGACCTCATCACCACAAACAACAGTGACCTCAAAAGAAAGGTTAGTGGTGCTAATTTCTTTATGTAATAGTGGGAATAGTCTACTTCAAGGGAAACAACAGAGGATGGAGAAAAAGAGAACAGCCTGAAGGTAGCCTGGAGGTAGGCAAACAATTCTCCTCTGGGGAGAGAGATTGGAGCAATTTCTTCCTTCTCCATCTCAGAGTTCCAGGAAAGGGATGGTGTCTCTAAGGGGTGGGAGAGGGCATGGCATCAAACTATTACTAGTCAGCATGAAACCTGCTAGTCATGCTTTCCCTCTACCCAACATCATTTGCATTGCTAATGACAGCTATGATCACAGCCATAGACATAGCTGCAGCTACCTCTCAAATCTTCATAGGGATGACCACAGGAACACAAATCTGTGACTTGCTGGATGAGTGCCCAACTCTGTAAAAAATTGATATGCTGTTAGGATGGAGGATGAAATTCCAAATTCTCTACCTCTTGACCTGGCTTCTTTTTTTTCTTTTTTTTCCCCCAGATTAACATCAACATTATTAGACACCCTAAGACACATGACATCAGTGGCTAGCAGATTTTGAGACAGTGTCTCTCTCTCTATGCTGATTCTGACATAGGGTTACAAATGGAAGTGAGAGAACAACATAAGGAAATAGCGGTAGCTTAACTGGCTAGAAGGAAGATTGCAAGAAGGGGAATAATAATATAAAATAAAGCTAAAATGTTGGATTAGAATCAAATTTTTGAAGGCTTTAAATGTCTGACTTATAAGTTTGTTTAGGGCTATGGGGGGCTATTAGAGATTTTTGAACAAAAAAGTGATGTGGCAATAAATCTGCACTGGGAAGATTATGTTGGTCACTTAAAATGTTCAGGCTCATAGGGGAAAGTTTTACAGGTAGGAGACTATTACAGTAATCTGGGAGAGAAGTGATGAGGGCTTGAACTAGATTAATGTTTGTGGGAATAGAGAAGAAGAGGCAGATTTGAGAGCTATAATGGAGATAGAACTGATAGCATTTGGCAATTCATTAGATGTTGGAAATAAGAGAGAGGAAAAGAGTTATGTGTGTTGTTCCCCCCTCCCATTAGAATATGAGCTTCCTAAGTACAAGTAAGGGCCTGCTTTTATTTTGTATTTACATCCTTAGTTTAGTGCAGTGCTTGACACATAATAAGTATTTAATAAATGCTTCTGCATTCATTCATTCACTCACTCACTTTTACCTTTTAGGTATAAGGATCTAATCCATCAGCTTCCTAGTCATTCACTTCATCAGTCCTACATTCTTTTCATTCAGATCATATGCAGAAGGGGATACAAGGCACTTATTATAGTACCAAACAACTGGAAATAAAGTAGATGTCCATCAATCAAGAAATGACTACATAAATAATTGTACTTGAAAGAAATGGAATATTACTGCTGTAAGAAATGACAATCATGATGAATACAGTGAAGCATAAAAAGACTTAGGCGAGCCAATGCAAAGTGAAGTAAAGAGAGCTAAGAAAACAATGTACAACAATGACTACAGTGACATCAATAGAAAGAATAACAATCACCAAAAAATCCCCAAACCCAATCTAAAATGAATGTTGTAAAATTACAAAGAGCATTCTTGAGCCCAAAGAAGAGATATGGAAAGACATTTCTCCCAACTCTTTTTCAGAGGTAGGGGGAAGGGTACCTCAATGAACAACTTTCCATAAATTGTACAAAAAAGTTTGAAGTATTAATCAGTTTTACTGGTATTTTTTCTTTTATTTTTCCTTAAAAAAACCACAAAACTTTATTATATGGTATGGTTCTCTAGAAGAGAGATAGAGGGAAATGGGGGAAATTTAGGTGACATAAAACCAAATAATATCAATGAAAATTTATTTATTAAAAAAGAAGGGAATGCAGGTATATCTAACTCTCCCTACTAACTAAACTAGATAGTTTTTCTAGGAAATCCTCATTACTATTAACCAGAAGGACACCTTTAGGGATCAAAATAATAAACAAAACTGGAAAGTTTCAAAATTGAAAATGGAATTAGATCTTGGTCCAAATCCAGCCTTGCTCCCCTGAGTGAACTTCTACCCAGTGCTATCAGATTCCTAGTTTCTCCTCTCTTCTAGTCCCTGATTTAAGAAATATGAAAAACAAATATCTGAAAAGGACCATTATATACACAAAATATTTATAACCATGCTTTTAAAATTAAAGCTCTAGAAACTAAGAGAATTTCTCTATCAACTGGAAAATGGTTGAAAAAATTATTGTATATAAATGTAGTGGAATTTTATTGCATCTTTAAAACTAATGGGGAGTATTTCATAGAAACCTGTAAAGATCTGAGTTAACTAATGCAGGGTGAAGTGAATAGAATCAGGAGAACAATTTGTAGAATGACAACATTGAGAAAGAGGAGGAGGAGGAAGAAGAGGAGGAGGAGGAGCAAATTTGAAAGACTTGAGATATCTGACCACTGCAATGACCAACTATGTCTTCAGGGGACTGATGTTGGAGCATCCTTCCCATCTCCTGACAGAGAGGTGAAAGAGACTGGAGGCACAAATAAGACATACATTTTAGGATATGGCCAATATATAAATTTGTCATTTGCCTATGTTTATTTGTTAGAAAGGTCTTTATTTTTTATGGTGAGTGGTGAATTAGGTAGGAGAGGGGAGCTAGTGATAGTGATGGCAAAAAAAGAGGAAAAGAAAGAGAAGAGCATCAGTAAAATATTTAAGATACAAAGAAAAGAATAAAATGGAACTCGGGGGTTATAGACTAAGGATAATTTTGAAACTAACATGTTGAATTTATTAAATTAATTGTTAAATATTATTTCCTACTTAGTTATTTAATAAACAAGCTGGGCATAATAAAGATTCATGGTTCCCTATTCAATCTTCTTTTTCTGGTCTTCTCTATACATGGAAATACTCATATTTGTTGGTATTTGTCAAGTTCATCATAAAAAAATAGAGTTTAAAATGAAGTTAACTCCAAAACATATTTCTTTTGTATGTCAAGTCCAATTCTCTTTAACAATTTAGCAAATATTTATTTATCTCATATTGATAACTGCTATACCAGCCTCTCCCATAAAACATTAAATAGTAAGGTAGAATCCAAATGAAATGATTGCACTATCACCACCAATGATAAGAACTTACAGATCCATTCCCTTTCATGTTTACTTGTTGTGTTTTTTTCTAGTTTCATCTACAAATGCTCCTGTAATTATCTGGCTTATGTGAATCTCATGACAGGCTCTGCAGGCTCATTCCCCCCCAACCATTTTTGAGTAGTTTTGTGAGAAGATACTTTTAATAATCTGTCATTTTTCTCTGCAATATTTTACAAATGAATTCTTATTCTAAACTGGTAGTGTCCTTGGCTGCCATATCTCTCTGCTTAACAAAGAGATAAAAAAATTTTCTCCCTGAGGTGGTGTCTGGATGCTTTTGTCTTCCCCATTGGAGCATATGTTTTACACCAGTTAAATTTCCCGAGAAATGATGATCAGAGTCAGTATCTTTACTTTTGTCTATTTCCAATTTCTTGGATTCCATTCAATGTTATATTGGAGCTGCTATAACCATGTACAGTGTATTCTTATCCATAGCATGACACTGGTCAGGCTCCTTAATTACTTTGGGCTCTGTTTTCTCAATTGTAAATTAAGGGATATATATTGGACAAGCTCTAAGATCCCCTCTAGTTCTAAAATGTTATATTTTTATGATTCCTTTCAGGGTCTATTCAGATAGCGTGGCATATTCATAAAAACGTGAGTTTGAATCCTAACTCAGACATACTGGTTGTGTTATTGACTAGGAGAGTCATTTAATCTCACTGAGCCTAAATTTCCTCTTCTGTAAATGAGGATAATACTGTCGCCTCCCTCACAAGATTGTTATAAAGATTAATAATAAAAATGGATAATAACACCTAGTATTTAAATAGCACTTAAATTTTTGCAAAGTGCAAATATGTTAAGTCATTTGATTCTTAATAACAATAACCTGTGAGACAGATACCATTATTATCCCCATTTTAGAGATAAGGAAACTGAAGCACAGAGAAGTTAACTGATTTGCCTAGGCTCACCCAGCTAGTAAGTAACCTGAGGTGAGATTTTAATTTGGAGCTTCCCAAATCTGATGCTGTCTATAATGCCACCTAGTTGCTTTAAATTAAATAAAATGAAATAATGTAAGAAAAATAATTCAAGGAAAAAAGTCCACATCAGTATTCTCTCGTTATTATTTTCTGCTTATTACATTATCTAAGTTCTCTAGAGTAGTCAGATTTACTGATATAAAGGGCATCTAGCTTGGGAAAATAATGGGTATGGTTGGGGTCTTTGAGGTGAGGATGGATGAGGCACTTGCCATTGATGGTGTGAAGAGGATACTTTTCAAGGTACAGTTGGTATTAAAAATTTTAAGGTTCCCCCCTTTTTTGTGAGGCAATTGGGGTTAAGTGACTTGCCCAGAATCACACAGCTAGTAAGTGTCAAGTGTCTGGTCAGAGGTTGGATCTGAACTCAGGTCCTCCTGACTTCAGGACCAGTGCTCTATCCACTGCACCACCTAACTGCCCACTAAAGTCCCTTCTAAGTCTAAGATTCTTATGATGCCCAAATGCTAAATGATCTTGGTTCCTCTATTAGACCTGTTAAGAATATGGACAACTTCCACCAGAAGTAAAAGAAGATTTATCTCTTATCATACTCTATGTGATGAAAGTAACCTTTGTGGGGAAGGGTAATAGATATTCTATGATTTCTTTTTTGGAAGAACTATGAAAAGGACTTTTACTGATCCCTACTTTCACATTCACTGGAATGTATTGCATTTATTTCCTATAAGTGTTTATAAGCTTTTACAAGACCTTCTCCCTGCCAAGTGAGTTGGGATCATGCCACAAAACAGCCTGACAACTTGATATGCAAACCTCTGATCAATTAGCTTGCAGCTGTCCTTGGAGCTATTCTTAGAGCTTCCCAGGGTGCTGGCTGTCCCCTGGATCTGACCCTTCTTGTCCAAATGCCACAGAGACCATTGCATCCCTGGAACCAAGGCTGTTCTTATCTCTATCTGTGCCTAGTCATTTTTATTGCCCTGACCAGTATTCTTGTTACTCTTTCTTTCATAATTCTCTGCTCTCCTATGCCGTTGTTAGTTAGCTGGTAACTTAGAGTCTTAAATTTGGTTCTGGGAGTGACTAATATATCATCACTCTGAGCACAGCCTTAGAAATCAATGTTTCCCACTCCACCTAGCCCCTCTCTGGGCTTCACTTTCCTCATCTCTAAAATGAGAGATTTAGATGATATGATACCTAAGCCCCTTTCATCTCTAAGAGTCTATGATTCCATGATTACCTCTAGATCATAATCTTTGCTAATACAAATAATTCAACTGAAGCTTCAAGCTTAGATACATACTGTCCAAAGAAATGTTTTTTGGATAAGTCACTTCATCTTTCTGGATCTCTTCAATTACCCCATCTGTAAAACAAGTCAGTTGGACTAGATCAGGGTGGGGTACCTGTGGCCTTGAGGCCACACCCCACTAGATAAAAAGTTTTCCAGCTCTAACTTCTATGATTTCACAATGTTTCTGCTTCTGTCTTTCCTGAATCAGACTCTGTCTGCACTTCCTATATTCTCCAGGAGACTCTGTACTTCCAAAGATATTATAGGATCCCCTCACTGAAAGTTACCCTTTTACCCTTTCATGACTCCATGACTCCCTGTTCCCATTTCATGTAAATGAAACAATAATTACAGTGAAATAAACAGTACTAGAAGGGGAGAGGGTGGAGCCAAGATGGTGGAGTAAAAGCAGGAACTTGCTTAAGCTCCCACCCTAACCACCTCCAATACCTGTAAAAAAATGACTCTAAACAAATTTTAAAGCTACAGAACCCACAATATGACAGAGAGAAACAAATCTCCGGCTGAAGACAGCCTGGTAGTCCTACAGGAAGGACCTATTGCACAGGACTGGGAGCTGAATGCAATGCTGCATGAGCTGCACATGGGTCCAGACCTGGGGTGGCCCTGACCAGTGGCCCAGACTGGCCTGAGCAGACTTCAGGAGAGTGAATCACCAGCAGCTGTGGCAGTTCCCAGACTTCTCAACCCATAAACTCCAAAGAGAAAGTAAAAGGTCAATGGGGAACTCTGTTGGAACTGGCTGAAAGAAGATAGCAGTCTGGCCCCTTCCCCTGGGGTGAGAAGTGACAGGCATGGTGGCTGCAGCTGCTGCTGCATGGCTGCCTCTGGAGCTCCTGGCCTGCCAATCATAGGGGAACCAAGCATCCACTGAGAGGGTAATCACTCTTGCTTTGGCCTGCTTGGATCTGGGTTGCAGTCTTGGTTAGTGGTCCTTGAGTATGTGGCCAGTGTGCCAGAGATTGGGGTGTCTGTGGAGAGGGTGCCTTCCTCAGACCTCAGACCTCCTCTCAGACTCTTAAGCAGAGTTCTTTTCCATGGCAAAGAGCTCAAAAGTCAAGTAATTGACTGGCAAGATGAGCAAGCAGAGGAAGCACAATCAGACCATAGAATCCTTTTTTGGTGACAAAAAGGATCAAAACACGGAACCAGAAGAAGACAACAAAGTCAAAACTCCTGCATTAAAACCTTCCAAGAAAAATATGAACTGGTCATAGGCCATGGAGGAGCTCAAGAAGGATTTTGAAAATCAAGTAAGAGAAGTGGAGGAAAAATTGGGAAGAGAAATGAGAATGATGCAAGAAAATAATTAAAAGCAAGTCAACAGCCTGCTAAAGGAGACCCAAAAAAATTCTGAAGAAAATAACACCTTTAAAAATAGACTAACTCGAATGGCAAAATGGGCCCAAAAAGCCAATGAGGAAAAGAATGCCTTAAAAAGCTGATTTAGTCAGATGGAAAAGGAATTTCAAAAGCTCACTAAAGAAAATAATTCCTTTAAAATTAGATAAGCGCAAATGGAAGCTAATGACTTTATGAGAAATCAAGATAATATAAAACAAATCCAAACAAATTAAAAAAAAAGAAGGCAATGTGAAATATCTCATGGGAAAATCCACTGACCTGGGAAATATATCCAGGAGAGATAATTAAAAAATTATTGGACTACCTGAAAGCCATGATCAATAAAAGAGCCTAGACACAATCTTTCAAGAAATTATCTGGCAAAATTGCCCTAATATTCTAGAACCAGAGGGCAAAATAGAAATTGAAAGAATTCATTGATTGCCCCTTAAAAAAGATCCCAACAAGAAAACTCCCAGGAATATTATAGCCAAATTCCAGATTTCCCAGGTCAAAGAGAAAATACTGCAAGCAGTCAGGAAGAAACAATTTGAGTATTGTGGAAACACAATCAGGATAATGCAAGATCTAGCAACTTCTACATTAAGGGATTGAAGGGCTTAAAATAAGATATTCTAGAGGTCAAAGGAGCTAGGACTAAAACCAAGAATCACCTACCCAGCAAAACTGAGTATAATGCTTCAGGGGAAACTATGGTCATTCAATGAAATAGAGGGTTTTCAAGCAATCTTGATGAAAAAACCAGAGCTGAACAGAAAATTTGACTTTCAAATACAAAAAGCAAGAAAAGCATGAGAAGGTAAATAGGAAAAAGAAATCATAAGGAACTTATGAAGTTGAACTATTTACATTCCTACATGGAAAAACGATAATTGTAACTTATGAGACTTTTCTCAGTATGAGGATAGTTGTATATATACATGCATATATATGTATGTATAGGAGAGTGTATGTGTATATAAATATATATGTGTATGTAGATGTGTGTACATGTATACATAGACAGAGGGCACAAGATGAGTTGAATATGAAGGGATATCTAAAAAATAAAATTAAGAGGTGAGAGAGGAATATATTGGGAGAAGGAGAAAGGGAGAGATAGAATAGGGTTATTATCTCATATAAAAGAGGCAAGAGAAAACTTTTACAATGGAGGGGAAGAGCAGGAAGGTAAAAGGGAATGGGTCAACCTTTCTCTCATTGAATTTTGCTTAAGGAGGGAATAACATACATACTCAGTTGGGTATCTTAGCCTACAAGAAAGTAGGGGGGAAGGGGATAAGAGGGGAGATGATAGAAGGGAGGCCATATTGGGGGAGAGGGTAGTTAGAAGCCAACACTTTTGAAAAGGGACAGTCAAAGTAGAAAATAGAATAAGTGGGGGGCAGTATAGGATGGAGGGAAATATAGTTAGTCTTTCACAATTTAACTACTATGGAAATGTTTTGGGTAACTATACATGTATAACCTATATTGAATTGCTTGTCTTCCCAGTGGGGGTGGGTGAAGAGGGAAGAAAGCAAAGAATCTGGAAATCAAAGCTTTAAAAACAAATGCTTAAAAAATTGTTTTTTTTACATGCAACTGGGAAATAAGATATACTGGCATTGGGGTATAGAAATTCTTCTTGCCCTATTAGAAAGTTGGGGGGTTATGGGGGAGGATATAAGAGAGAACAGATTGGAGGAAGGGGTATTCAGTAGGCTTGCTGTCTCGGGGTGGGGAGTAGGGGAAAGGTTGGGAGAAAAATTTGTAACTCAAAATCTTGTGGAAATGAATGTTGAAAACTAAAAATAAAGAAATAAATTGAAATATTACAATGTTAAAAAACAATACTAGAAGGAAGAAGATTGGAACTTTCTCTTCCTATCATATAGAGATATCCTAAAAAGCCCAGTGAGTATTGGGGTTTCCTAGCAGGGGCTTGAAGGAACCATTGTCCAAGCAAGAAGAGTTTGAAAGTTGAAAAAGGGAGACCAAAGTAATGATACAAAGTAATAACACACATTAAGAAAGATATTGTGGTATTTAATGTCTCCTTGATTAATTGGTAAAGTAGAACACCTTAATAGTACAATTTCAAGGGTACAAGCAAAGTCACCCTAACAATCCTCCTAATCAGTTTCATGAGCTTCCCGATACCTAAAATCCTTTGACTGAAGGAATAAATCTCTCATTCTTACAAGTGAAAAAAAGGTTTAAAATGTGTATATTCCTGGGAGAGGTGAATCTCTACAAGACTGAATGTATATTGAAGCTTCCTTTATTCTCAGTACAAGAAAGATAAAAAAATTTTTTAAGATAGATATGGACAATAATAGAGGAGATTTTGTTAAATAGCTCTTCTCTCTTTCCTCTACCTTAGTTTATTCTTTCTCATTTCCTATCCCCTTCCCTCAAATGAGAGACAAAAAAAAAAACCAATAGTTCTTTTCATTTAACTCATTTATTTTGCAAGAACAAATTACATTTCACATAGATAAGCCTCTATTGGCCACAGCAGTTGCTATTTCAAAGTATGGAAATACCCAAAGGATTTCATCAGCTGGGAAATTCCCTGAGTGGAAACTCTTTCCGCCAACGCAGTAGCAACTGGACTATGGCATAGTAGATAAATCCTAGGGATTTGCCTGAGGTACATAAAGGTTAAGTAGCTTGCTCAGGGTCACACATATTTTAAGTATCAGAAGTGAGATTTGAACATAGGTCTCCCTACCTTCAAATATGGCACTTTATACACTATACCATGATATAATGATGACAACCATGATGATGATGATGATGATGGTGATGATGATGATGATGATGATGATGATGATGATGATGATGGCACAGGGACAGGCATTACATGAAAAAAAATTTTTGTTAAAATATGAGAGTAATAAAACATAAAAAGGAAAACACAAGTAAACATGATGTTCTTGCCAGCTAGAGCTTTGGATAGCTGCTATGTGCTGGATATGTGATTACCTAAACAAACATTAGCTTTCACCTCTTTCTGATACTGAGTCTTTTCCTCATTGAGTCTCTCTCCAGGTTCACAAGTAGTCTAAGGTATGGATATTTCAGAGACTGAGAAAATTGTAGAAATTCTCTCTCTGACATACTCCAGTTTTGATTGAATTATCACTCTCCCTTTTGCATTCGCTTCCTCTCTCTCAGCCTGGACCTGTGAGCTTGGACTTTTTGTTTGCCTCTTTGAATCCCCAGCATTTAGCATAATGACCGAAACATCATAGGTTCTTAACAAATCTCTCTTCTCTACCATCTGCTCAACTTCCTACCAATTGTGTTCTTCCTATTTTAGGTACCCAGTGACCAACACCTCAGTTCTATTTAGCCACTTAATATCATATCAGCTTTAATAAGGCATTATTTACTTCAAAGATGTAATCAAGACAAACATACAAATAATTTCCCCAATACCTTGGAGGCATAATCTATTCTTTATACCACCTCCATCTCTGAATAGGGGAGGAAAATTAGGCTCGCAGGATTAGTTTCTATGTAGAATTAGTTCTACCAATTTCAAACCCAAAGCTGACAGTGCTGGCTTCTGCTGTGTTCATACTCTGGGTTGCTTCTCCTTAAGGCATCACTTTCTAACTGACTCTAACACCTAGCCTGGATGCCTAAACTCCTTGATCCCTGTGGCTTGGAGTCCCAGAATGGAAATTCCTACACTTAGAATGAAAAAGAACAAAGTCCCAGGCCTACTTCTCTGGACTTAGCAGGGGTTGGGGAGAAAGCAGCCCTCAGACCCTCCCCACTTACCATATGGTATCATCTGCTATGGGTGAAGGAGTCCTTCATCCTTGGGCATGAATGCAGGATAAACTCTGACTGTGTTCAATCTGGCAGATTTTTTTTTTAAAAATGCAGATAGTTCAAGCTATGCAGACAATGGAAAAAAGGCTATTCCCAACCACATTATGAGCTAAAACATAATTCCACTGATTTTCAAGTACCCCATTCTCCTTGAAGCCGGTCTCTCAGCATCTCTCATGTGTACGACACCATATTAGGTGGCCTTACATTGTTCTGAATGCTCACTGCACTTGTTTATCTCATCTTTTCCTATACCTCATTGATCTCTAAGCTAGTTCTCCATCTTCACCTTGACCTACCTTTACTCCACCCTTCAGTTCTTTACCAGACCATTAGATCTGCTTTGGCTATACTTTTCTCTATTCCCTATCTCAAAACATTAGTGAACTAATCTCAGTATATACATACCAACTACAAAAACAACAAAAGTATTCATAATGAGGAAGAAGGAGGAGGAGGAGATGATGATGATGATGAAGGAGAAGAAGAAGAAGAAGAAGAAGAAGAAGGAGAAGAAGAAGAAGATGAAGAAGAAGAAGAAGAAGAAGAAGAAGAAGAAGAAGAAGAAGAAGA